>NW_015160277.1:205080-245451 GCF_001447785.1 Gekko japonicus | reverse complement strand
ATGGCCTCAAACCATAGAGTGTTGCCCAAAAAGTACGCCACCTCCTGACATCTCTGACACACTGATGTCACTTCCGGGTGACGTCAGTGCATTGTGCAGTTTTGGGGGTGGGGAGATTTTCCTCTTGCCAGCCAGCTGGCAGGTGGCAGGCAGGAGCCCATGAAAGGGGGAGATCCCCTGCCTCCACCTTAGGAATGGGAACCCCAGTGATGTCAGGGGGCGTGGCCTTATGACACACTTCCGGTGATGTCAGGGGGTGTGGTATATGCTAATGAGTTATGCTAATTAGTCCCCCTAGCTCTTTTTCTACGAAATGACCCCTGCTCAGGGGTACACTCGGCAGTTGCTCCCCTCCCGCATCGGTTAGATGTTGAGCCTCTTTGACCCTTGCCTGCCTTCTGTATCATCTTATAAAGGACCTCTCTCTTCTTCTCCCTGTTACCTGGGCTTGGAGCTGTAGCAAGTTAACCTTTTTGAAGTTAATTTATTCACAGTAAGTTAAATGTACCTGCATGAATATGTCATGTAAGATGTGCTTCTATTTTTGTGAGTAAAATTTCTTTTTCTTGTTACCGTTGGAGTCAGATCATCTTTGTAATTTGTTTGAACAACACTTTCCTTTAACCGGGAAACGTGGAGGATTGGGGATACTGCACAAAGCTTCTGTATTTCCAAGGCAAATAATACACACACACACACACACACACACACACACACACACTTAGGCCAATAGAATCCTGGCCTGCAACTGAATGGGGAGCGTTTAGGGGGTTGCCACATTTAAAATTGGGCTTGACTCTGTACAAAAGCTAGCAAGGAAAGCAATACCTGGAGAGGTGTGATGTAAACATTTCAATACGCCATGTGTCTGCTGAAAGCAGAAGAGCAGAGCCAGTAAAGAAAGTTGGGAATCCCAAATCAAGTCCAAAGGTGGAGTGAACGCCACTGCAGCTCCTGCTACAATACAGATGTATTTCCCCTACCTTGGTACTATTTTGGCTTTGAACAGGGGAGCAGGAAAGTGCGCTCAGTGCAAACCAAAAAAAGGGTCAAATGGCATTAGTTTAGAAGCATACAGAACATGTAAGTCTTCAACATCTAAGGCAGTGATTCCTTATGAGTTGGTTTTTATAAGAAGAATTTTTGGGTTTTATACCCTGCTTTTCTGTACCCTGAGGAGTCTCAGAGCGGCTTACAATCTCCTTCTCTTCCTCTCCCCACAACAGGCACCTTGGGAGGTAAGTGGAGCTGAGACAGAGAGAGAGAGAGGAGGAGGAGGAGGAGGAGGAGGAGGGTTGTTTTTATACCCTGCTTTTCTCTACCCGAAGGAGTCTCAGAGCGGCTTACAATCTCCTTCCCTTCCTCTCCCCATACCCTGTGCGGGAGGTGAGGCTGAGAGATCTATGACTGGCCCATGGTCACCCAGCAGGCTTCCTGTGGAGGAGGAGTGGGGAATCAAACCCAGATCTCCAGATTTGAGAACATCGGTCATAACCACTACATGTTGGGCTAATTTCTCATGTGGTACCTGTAAGCATCATAATGCTCAGCAATGACTTTCCTGGTGCCCCACCGCCTTTGACCCCAAAGCAAGGTGCCAATACGGGCTTGGAACAGAAGGGGATTCAGAAGGGCCCAGGAGGCATCACCTTTATGTCCGCCTGGAACAGGAATGCTCAGTCAGCTCGCAACCATTCTGTGACTGGACTCAGCTTCCATGGAAGCCATTTTATAGTGGTGCACCTGCCTCAACATTTCAGAAGTTCCCGCAGGGTGAAGATTGGGCTCCCCTGACTGAAGGAAAAGGCAACTGAGAAACTGTTTTAACAACACTTGCCATAGCTTGGCCAACCTCCAGGTGTGGCCTGGAGGTAAAGGTAGAGGTAAAGGTTTCCCTTGCTCGAAAGCCAGTCGAATCTGACTCCAGGGTTGCGGTGCTCATCTCCGTTTCCAAGCCAAAGAGCCGGCGCTGTCTGAATCTGTTCCCCTGGACAAAATGGCTGCTTTGAGGGTGGACTCTGAGGCGTTATATCCCTGCCCTCCCCAGGCTCCACCCCCAAATCTTCAGGAATTTCCTGACTCAGAGTTTGCAAACATAAGTTTTGAATTCAAGGAGACCATCAGTGCTCCCTCTAAGCTGTGGAGTCTTGTGGGCAAAAGTCCTACTTTGTGAGCTACCGGCATTAAAGATGTGAGCGAGCGATTTGGCTGCTGCATAAATGAGTTTGCTCTGGAGCCATCCCTCCTGAGCTGAGACAAAAACGTGTGAGCCGGAGGCTAAAGAACTGTGAGCCAGCTCACGCTAACTCAGCTTAGAGGGAACACTGGACCCAACCCATCAGCTGCTTCTAGAGCCGCCAAGCTGGGCATGGCAACCAGTGGTAGGGTCACCAGGTACCCCCTGGCCACTGACGGGGGGATGGGGGGGTAGGGTTGCCAGATCCAGGCTGGGAAACTCACCCCCTCCAGAGTTCCTCCTCAGCCACTCTTGACCGCCTGCCTGCCGAGGCGGTGTTAATCCTGACCCAAAGGAGCTGTGTGCTTGGCTGTATGATTTCATAAACACATCCTGGAGTCGGTAAAGACAAAGAGCCTTTTCGGTGGATTATGCGTAAATCCTGCTGTAGTCTGTCGGCCAGAGACCAGAGGAAATGAGATCGGGCAGGGAGGAAAAGAGCACACAGAATTTATGTTAAGCTGAAGAGCATTAAAAGGGGGGCGGGGGCGGCTGGTGGGTGGGTATTAGCAGCACTGGAAAGGGGTTATTTCCCCCATTTCCATCTAGTAAAAAGATGCTTCTAGCTGGACGGTGAGTGCAACATCTGAGGAACGGGAGTAGCAAAGATGCCTCCCTGTGAAAACACAAAGTCTGATATGGATGGGACAGTGAAGGAATTAAAGGGCTAGTTTTCAAAATCCTCTTTTTAAAAAGGGCAGACACGTGACCCCCATTTTTCAAGTGGAGTGGGGGTGGCTTAAAAAGAAAAGCTGGAGTCTAGGCATGCCCAAGATCCTCTGGATCGAGGATAAGCAGAACCATCTGTTTCCAAGCAAGCTTCTCTTTGGGTTAAGAAGGCAGATTTAGCTGCAGTCCTAAGCATACTTAGGAGGGAGTACGTCCTGGGATGTATATTGTCGCCTTGCTTATTTAATATATATGCAGAGTACATCATGCGAAATGCTGGCCTGGATGAATCACAAGCTGGAATTAAGATTGCTGGGGGGAAAATCAATAACCTCAGATATGCAGACGATACCACTCTAATGGCAGAAAGTGAAGAGGACCTAAAGAGCCTCTTGCCTAATTAGGGTAAAAGAGGAGAGGGCAAAAGTGGGCTTGAAGCTCAACATCAAAAAAACTAAGATCATGGCATCCGGCCCCATCACTCCTTGGCAAATAGAAGGGGAAGTCGTGGAAGTAGTGACAGACTTCACATTCCTGGGATCCCAGATCACCGCAGACTGTGACAGCAGCCATGAAATTAAAAGACGCCTGCTCCATGGGAGGAAAGCGATGGCGAACCTAGACAGCATGATAAAAAGTACAGACATCACCCTGCCAACAAAAGTCTGCATGGTCAAAGCAATGGTATTCCCAGTAGTCATGTATGGCTGCGAGAGTTGGACTATAAGGAAGGCCGAGCGCCGAAGAATAGATTCTTTTGAATTATGGTGCTGGAGAAGACTCTTGAGAGTCCCGTGGACTGCAAGAAGATCAAATCAGTCAATCCTAAAAGAAATCAACCCTGACTGTTCCCTGGAAGGCCAGATAATGAAACTGAAGCTCAAATACTTTGGCCACCCAATGAGAAGGGAGCACTCACTGGAAAAGACCCTGATGCTGGGAAAGATTGAAGGTCAAAAAAGAAGAAGGGGATGAGCAAAGGATGAGATGGTCAGACAGTGTCAGAGATGCAACGAACATGAAATTGAGCCAACTTCAGAGGACAGCGGAAGACGGGAAGGCCTGGCGGGATCTGGTCCATGGGGTCACAAAGAGTCAGACTCAACTGTGCGACTGAACAACAACAAAATGCTCCCATATCGCAGCGAACTGCTCGTCTGACCACAGCCTAATATTGCAAGCTGGGATCCCTGCCCTTTGGCCATCAGAGGGATATCGCTTTTGCTCTGCTACGGTTTGCTCACGGTCTTGCTTTGAAAATCCCCCGGTGGAACAGATCCTAGGAAGCTTTTGGAGCACACAACCCAAGAGCTAATTCTTAAAAGAAGAAGGAAGGCCAGGGGTGGCAAAAGACAATCCTTCCTTAAGAGCACCTAAGGCAGCTTATTTTGTGACTTGCGCTCAGCCAGGGGAAGGGATGCAGATCAGAGAAAGGGGAGGGGAAAGCTGGACCAGCTCCAGATGTTTGAAGGGCCTTTGGTGTGTCCTCCCCTTACTGCGAGGGGCAACGTTCCCTAGTGGTACCACCCACCCACAGGCGCAGAGCACTGGAAGAGGTTTCCACTCGTCCTCACCCACGGGTCAGTGAGATGGGGTTGCTAATTCTGGGTGGGGGATTTGGGGGCGGAGCCTGGGGAGGGTGGGGTTTGGAGAAGGGAGGGACCACAGCAGGGCATCGTGCCCACGCAGCCCACCTTTCCGGAGCTGCTGTTGCCTCTAGGGGAACTGATCTCTGTAGTCTGGAGGTTGGTTGTAATTCCAGGAGATCTCCAGGCCCCACCTGGAGGCTGGCAACATGTGGGTGAGAGGGAGAGCACCAACGGCCACAAGAAGCGGCCTCTGGTCAGCAACAAGTAAACCAAGGGCCAGGACCTCCTGAAAGCAAGCAAAAGTTTACTAGCCCAAGGAGGCAGAATTCTAAGAATGGGCTGGGGGGGGGGGCTCATGTCGCCCCCCACATGCACACAACCTTCCCGCCGGTTGCTAGGCACTGCCTGGCAAGGCAAAGATGCCCCTTGTTATGTACTGGGATTGAATCATCCCTGACTGAATCACCCCAAAGACTGTCTGAGCTTGGGCACAAGAACAATAGCCGACCAGGACTCTGGAATAAACCAATCTTGTAGTAATGTTATACAAATAGCCTATCACTGGGAGTGGCGTGTGTTTGGGTGCGGCAATTGCATGCTATTTAACAGAGCTGAGGTTCTGGAGTCTTGTCTTGTCGCTTGCTTAACTCACTGAATAAACTAGAGCTGATCACTGCAATGCGTCCAGAACCCAGTATTTAACACCCCTCATACCGGAGCGTAATGTAAGTCAGACCTGGAACCATTGTGATGGAGTCCTCCTCAAACACTTTGTCTTGTCAGTGAGAAGCTGCAGCGCCATCTCTGGGGCAAGAGAGAAGGACCGCCAGGAGAGATGGCATGATTCCCAGGTAGTGCTGCCAACCTCCAGGTGAGGCCTGGAGCCCTCCCAAAATTACAGCTGCTCTCCAGACTTAATCATAGAACTGTAGAATGTTAGAGTTGGAAGGGACCTTGCAGGTCATCCAGTCCAACCCCCTGCACTCTGCAGGAGCACAGCCGAAAGATAGCCCTACAACATACCCGAAAGATGGTCGTCCAGCCTCCGCATCTAGTGAAGGAGCATCCACCACCTCCTGAGGCAGACTGTTCCACTGCTCAACCACTCTTACAGTTAGGAAGTTTCTCCTGAAATTTAGCCAGTAACGACTCCCTTGTAATTTCCACCCATGAGATCTAGTCTTGCAATCCGGAGCAAGAGAGGATAGACCCGCTCCATCTTCTACATGACAGCCCTTCAAATACTTGAAGACTGCAATCACGTCCCCTCTAAGCCTTCTCTTTCCCAGGCTAAACATACTTACAAGAGATCTCTTCTCCAGGAGAAAACGGCTGCTTCGGAGGTTGAGCTGTTTGGTAGACCATAGATTCAAGCGGAAATCTCTCTCTAGATTTTGCTCCTTGCACAGGAACCGCCCCCAAGTCAACAGGAGTTCCCCAGGCCCTTATCCCCAAGGAAGATTTTAAAAATTTAGGAAGAGGCGTTCCATTTCTAGGGTGCCAGGTCCAGGTTGGGAAATACCTGGAGATTTTGGGGGGTGGGGCCCAAGGGAGGCAGGGGGAGGGACTTCAGCAGGATAGGTGGCCGTTTTCTCCAGGGGAACTGATCTCTGTCCCCCGGCACCACCTGGGAGCTGGCAACCCAATCTGTTTCCTAAGAGGGGGAAAAAACCAGATAACCTTCTCATTGGGTTTGTAATAGAATAAGGTAAAAGTTTGAATTTACATACTAAAGTCCTGAGATGCATCAAAAATCTGACTGGCTCACGTAATGAGGACATGCAAGTTCCAAAATATTGATTTTTATGTAGCGCTTTAATTAAAATGTATCCTGCTCTTGCCTGGCAGAGAACAACATTAGCTTAGCTTTTATCATTTGAGAAATCTCTCTGCTGAAAGGTAAACTTGTGCGGTCAAGGCTGCTGAAGGAGAGTCTCTTGGAGCTGGAGCTAAAAAGCGGCCGGCTTGCAAGCCCGGGGATGGCCAGAAGTCAGGGAGATGACATCACTCCCAAAGCTTAACAAAGGATGTTGCTTTGAGCATGATGTTCTCCAACTAGCCTTTGTATATGACCAGTGCTCCTTCTTTCTGTGCAAAGTGCCATCAAGTTGCAGCCGATTTACAGTGATTCCAGCAAGGGGATTTTGGTGTAGTGGTTAGGAGTGCGTGGACTCTAATCTGGGAGAACTGGGTTTGATTCCCCACTCCTCCACATGCAGCTGCTGGGGTGACCTGGGGCCAGTCACAAGTTCTCTCAGAGCTGTTCTCTCAAGGGCAGTTTTCAGTCAGAGCTCTCTCAGCCCCACCTACCTCACAGGGTGTCTGTCGTGGGGAGAGGATGGGAAAGGAGATTGTAAGCTGCTCTGAGACTTCTTCAGGTACTGAAGGGCAAGGTATAAATCCAATCTCTTCTTTTTCTTCTTCTTCTTCAAGGCAGAGGTAGTTTGCCATGGTCTTCCTCTCTAGAGCCTTCCTTGGTGGTCTCCCTTCCAAGTACCAGCTCTGCTTAGCTTCCAAGATCTGACAAGACCAGACTATGCCACACCGCCTTCCCTTCTCCCCAATGCACCTCAGCTTGGCCCAGTTACAACTGTACTCTTCCACCACTTCCAATGAGGTTTGGGGTGTGAGTTAATATGCTGCCAGACTTGGGTTGCTATCCTCCAGGTGGGGCCTGGAGTTCTCCTGGAATCACTAATGCTCTCCAGTCTCTAAGGATCAGTTCCCTTGGAGGAAATGGCTGCTTTGGAGGGCAGGCTTTATATGGCATGATACCCAGGCGGAGGTCTCTCTCCTCCCCAAACCCTGCCCCCAAGTAGCCAGGAATTTCCCAACCCAGAGTTGGAAACCCGAGCCCTGGGATGTCGCTATAGTGCCCTACTGGGCGTGTTCCCTCAGGGGCTCACGCCAAGAATCCCCTTGTGATCAGGGGTAGTAGTCATACTGATGGGCCATGCCTTTGTTACGATAAGATCCCAGGTGGCTGAGGGAGGGTTGTTCTAGTTGCTTTAGGAGAAGGTCTCCAACCTGGAGTCCGCAGGCACCAACACACCCACCGACACCTTTCATGGAGTCTGCCAAGTGTTTTTAGAAAGTGGGCAGGGCCAGATGTGGCTTTTGCCCAGCAAGGCTTTTGACTGGTCACTGGAGAGTTGATTGGCTGTGCAGATTTTTTTAGACGCTGCCACCACAGCATGGTAGGGCCACGGTGGCTCAGAGGTGAAGACGCTGAGCAGCAGACCGGAAGGTCGGTAGTTCAGCAGCTCGAGACCTGAGTGCCGCATGACGGAGTGAGCTCCCATCTCTGGTCCCAGCTCCTGCCAACCTGGCAGTTCGAAAGCAAGAAATTGCAAGAAGATAAATAGGTACCCCTTCGGTGGGAAGGGAACAGCGTTCCGTGTGCCTCAGCGTTTAGTCACGCCAGCCACATGACCATGGAGACGTCTTCGGACAGCGCTGGCTCTTCGGCTTGGAAATGGAGATGAGCACCGCCCCCTAGAGTCGGATGCGACTGGCTTTCAAGCAAGGGAACCTTTACCTTTACCACAGCATGACCTTCACTGTGTGACTGACAGTCAGCTGTGTGTGTGTGTGTGTGTGTGTGTGTGTGTGTATATATATATATATATATAAAACAACATGTTCATTTTAAAAGGCCTCCTATCAAGCAGAGCTTCTGCCGGAAAACTTGAAGAGTTACTATTAGAGTTATGCACCACCCTACATTTTGTGGTTGCCCCCACCTCATATGGCCACCATTTTGTAGTTCTCTTCTCCCTAAGGTTGCCAAGTCAGGGTTGGGAAATCCCTGAAGATTTCAGGGTTGAGTCTGAGGAGGGCAGATCTGAGGAAGGGGAGGGCCCTCAGCAGAGTTAATGCCATACAGTCTACCCTCCAAAGCACCCATTTTCTCCAGGGGAACTGATTTCTGCCCTCTGGAGATAAGTTGTAATTCAGGGAAATCTCGAGGCCCCACCTAGAGATTGGCAGCCATACTCACCCTGTAGCGGCCATTTTGTGGCGGTGCCCACCCCCTTGTGTCAATATCCCAAAGGTGTCCAAAGGCCCCCAAAAGGCAGGGGCCTGTTTTAGGATGAGAGTGTCCATATAAGGAGTGGTGAGCTGCCTCAGGGACCGTCTGGTCAAAAGGCAGGGAATATTGTCAATAAATAATACATTTTGTCAACTCTGCTCACCTCAATGAATTTTGCCACATAATCGTTACGGCAAGAAAAGGATAGAAATGTAGGGTTTCCGAGTGGGTTTTCTATTTTTAGAAGTGTGTGTCAGCAAGGTTTAAAAGAGAAAGAAGCACACAAGAAAAGGTTAGAGAGGAGCTGAAGGCGAACTGAAAAAGCTTCCTGTCCGTTGGATAATAAGCACCAACTGAAGAGGAGCCTGGTGTTGAGTGGATGAAACAGAACTTTACAGCCAGGGAATTCTGCAAGGGTGAAAGAGGAGTCTTTTCATGGGGAAGCGAGTTGGAACAGAAAGAGGGAAGAGAGCACCTGAAGAGGAGACCTAACATCTGAACATCTGCCACTTGAAAAAGTTAAGAATAACAGGACTCTGATCCACAAGAATAACAGGAATAATCCACATGGCGACAATCCTCTGTGATTGCTTTCACTGCCACTGAGAATACAGAAGTCTTCACAGGGGCAACAAAGCCTTCACATGGCTGAACAGAAAATTGCCACCCTGCTTCAGCCATTTTGCACTTTTTCCTTCCTACTCCTTTCCGCACCTTTCCCCTTATATCTCTGCAATGAAAAGGCCAAGTAACTTTTTTTTGTAAAAAAAAAAAGGAAAGCTAGGTATATTGAGGAACTAACAGAGTATAGCAATAGAACATTAAAACATTATTGGAGTATGATAGCAATGACCAGTGTGTGTGTGTGTGTGCGTGTGTGTGTTTTAAAGCCCTCAGAAAGAAAATGGCGCCAATGTGGATAAGTTTGTCAAACATGCACACCTTCCTGTCTGGATGTTGAGCAAATGCCCTTTCTTTCAAAAAAAGATTGTAGCAAAGCAGCTTTGGGAAATATCAGGACAAGGACAAAGCAGAGGAAAAGCTGGAAAGTGGTGATTAGTGGATGGATGTTGTGTAGATGCTTTTTTAAAAAATCAGATCAGTTTGGAAGCAACAGCAGAGAACAACATCCATGTGGACACAGCCTGGGTTAGAACTGTAGAATGGACAGGGCCAGTTAGAAGCTTCCTTCCGTACCTGTGTCTTGCCTCAGTCACTGGCCCTTTCTGCAATGAAAACCTGCCCTGGAGAATCCGAGGAGTCAAGCCTTAAGGGGCCTATTACAGTTCCGCGGGGCCTGTAAAACGGTAATGTTCCGCCGGGCTCTTAGCTGAGGCGATGGACGTCCAGTGACATGGCCTCCCCTGCACAACGGCCCTGAAAAGTGGCCCAAATGAAAGTGCCTATGACTACCACCTATCATCTGAAGGACTTTTAAAAATATATATTATTTAATTGAAGAACTATACTACTTACAACCAAAAAAAAAGGTACATAACATCCAAAAAAGGTACATCTAATATTTAAACTAAATTATATCAACTGAATGTATATGTATATTTATATGTATAAATTTATATATAATTATATGTATAAATACATTATATTTATTTCTCTTTACATAAACAGTGTTCTTTTTTCATTCTTTCAAAATGATCATTAATTATGCATTGAAACATAATACTGATTAGCTTCCTAAGTTCCAGCGTCTTCTATCTTCTTGTTTTGATCTGATTATGGTTGATTAACTTATAAAGTATACATTGGAGCCCAGAAAACCATTGGGTCTACGGAAACTTGCAGTGTAAGCTAGGGGAGAATTCCCTCCCCTGCCCCATTACCTACAATATGAGAGCCCGTACCTGGCTGCTCCTCAGGCCACCCCAGCCCCCCAAACCTGATATATATCGAGCTAATAAATATATAGCTTGCTACTATAATAAAACATTACAAGATTACATTACATCAAGCTCTATTTCACCGTCATCTGAAGGACTTAATAGAAAGTTATGGCACCTCTCTTCGTTAATTTTAATTTGAAATTTTAATATATTTAAATGTTAATGTTTATAGTGTACATGAAATGTTATTGTAGCAAACATTGTGATGCCGCCCGCCTTGAGCCCATGTCTGGGGAGGGCGGGCTACAAATGCAATAAATAAATAAAATAATAAAGGTAGGCTTCGGGTTGCCAAATCCAGGTTGGGAAATTCCTGGAGATTTGGAGGTGGAGCCTAGGGAAGGCAGGGTCTGAGAAAGGGAGGAACCTCCGTGGGGTACAGTGCCACGGACTCCACCCTCCAAAGCGGCCATTTTCTCCAGGGGAACTGAGCTCTGTCGCCTGGAGATCAGCTGCAATTCTAGGAAATCTCCGGGACAAGCCTAGGTTGGCTGCATTCTGCTGGCCCACACATTCACCCCTCCTTGACACCCAGATGCCCAGCCACTGAATGCAGGGCCTTGAACGCAGCCGCTGAACCATCAAGAGATTAAAAGGCTCAGATGGGGGGCATGACAAGGTGTAGCAGACCTACTTGCAAGGGGGAATCTCTCTCAGCAAACCAAAAAGAACTAATCCTTATCTCCTAATAGAGTTGGGCTGTAGGGTTACCAGCCCTAGATTGGGATATTCCAGGAGATTTGGGGGTGGAGCTTGCAGAGGAAGTGCCCAAAGAGGGCAGAGCTCAGGAAGAGGAAGGCCCTCCGTGGGGCCCTTCAGCCCAGCCGTTTTCTCCGGGGGATGTGATCTCTGTTGTCTGGAGAGCAGTTGTAATTCCAGCGCCATGCTAGCTGGGTCTGTCTGCGCAGGGATTGGATCTGATGGACAGGCATTTGGCGGTGAGCTTCTGTCAAGTGCAGGGCTGCCAACTCCAGGTTGGGAAATGTCTGATGATTTGGGGGATGGGGCCAAAGGAGGGCAGGGTTTGGGGAGCGGAGGGACCTCAGTGGGGTGTGATGCCACAGAGTCCACCTCCCAAAGCGGCCCTTTTGTTCAGTGGAACGGATCTCCGTCACCGGGAGATCAGGTGTAATCCCAGAAGACCTCCAGCCACCACCTGGAGGCTGAAGCCAAAAGTAGGCTTGCCAAGTCCACCCGGGATGACCGCGGCCCCACCCCCGGCGCGCCCGGCGCGGCCGTGTCTCTTCCGGGTGACGTGGTTGCGGCGCACACACGCGCGCTCCCGGAACGGAGCTGGAGTTTTGGCAACCCTAGCCAAAAGTGAGAGATCACAGGAGGAGATGGAAGTCCAAACAAAACATCCCTCACAATAATAACGAAGAGTCAATAAAGATATCTATGCAAAATTATTATAGTAAACAATTTCACACATATATTTTTATTGACTCTTCATTATTTTTGTTTGGACTTCCACCACCTGGAAGGTAGCAAACTAAGTTATGTTGATGGATGAAACTCTCACTGGCAGGCTGAAGAACTATGCCCAAACACGGGATTCCAGCCTCAGGGAGGAGATGACTTCATTAATATGTCCAATATTCTCCCTGAAGAGATATTCAAGTGGGTAGCCAGGCTGGTCTAAAGCAACAGAACAAAGTTACCCAGAATTAAACTTTGTTGGACTCAAACTGGACTCAAACGTGGTTCAATAGACTTCCTGTTCCTCTTTGTGCCACGCCTGGGCTGGAGGCCATTCCAACCAGTTCCCTGGGAGAGTCACAGCCCTCATGTGGTGGGAAGAGGTGGTCTTCCTTTTTGTTCTCCAACAAGTTTGCCGGCTGAGGTCCAGATCTCCCTCAGCCACCTCTGGCAGCACAATGGGATGGGCACAATCAGGGGTGTTGGCTGGTGACACTAGCTGAGTGGGGAGTGTTTGTGGGGGAAATCTAGACGCCGACCATGTTTCCTAATAACTGAGTTAGTGCGTGGCTTCTGCTATACAATCCTCTGCCCAGATGTTTTCTGCAGGAGGGGATGATTCAGGCTCTCAGGGTAACAAAACGCCAAGGCTAATAAAACGACGCTGTTGTGGAAGAAAAACAGGAGCCTTTTCTGGGCGTTGTTACGGTGCAGGTTTTTCTGCAGTTATCACTAAAGCTGTCTGGATGATTGATGGATACCAATGACTGTTCTACCACCATACTTTCTTCCGTACGAGGGTTTATGCTACACACTAAATTCTCCACATTGCTTGGCAGGACAGTATATCTGACTGGCTTTCCGGGTGTGTGTAGGACCACTGTGAGTAAATCACTCTTTGGGAAATGGCTGGTTGGATCCGCCCACCCCTCACTTTCATTGTGGGGAATTGGTGTCCTGTTCCGCAGCTGCTACACCCAGCGCCTTTTCTTGGATGTGTAGCTGCAACACAGTCAAGTGAAATGCTGGGAGGGTGACTGTTGTGATAACCATAATGGACACTGACTGGATGAGGATTATAACAACACTCCTGCAAAGCTGGCCACAAGTTTCTTTCTGCCATTCCCAAACATAATTTTGAACTGGCTCACTACTTCAAATACTCTGCACCCACCCCCATTTTCTTCAGGGGAGGGATGTATTTCCTGTCTCCAGCACTTAATGTATTTCCTGTCTCCAACACTTAATGTATCTCCTATCTCCAGAGCCAGTTTGGTGTAGTGGTTAAGAGTGGCAGACTCTAATTGGGAGAACCAGGTTTGATTCTCCACTCCTCCTCCACATGCAGCCAGCTGGGTGACATTGTGTCAGTCACAGTTCTCTCAGAGCTGTTCTCTCAAGAGAAGTTTTCTCAGAGCTCTTTCAGCCCTACCTACCTCACAGGATGTCTGTTGGGGGGAGAGGAAGGGAAGGAGATTACAAACCACTCTGAGACTCCAAGTGAAGGGCCAGTTATAAATCCAATCTCTTCTTCTTCTTCTTCTCAAGAGGAAGTGCCCAAAGATATGAAGAAAAAGCCCCCCCCCCCCTTTTTTTTTTTTGGTAAAAGATTTTTTTTTATTTTCATGGAAATAACCTCTTACAGTAAAAAAAACCCTATTATCATTCTTAAACCAATACCTATATTCCCATATCCCCCCTCCCTCCTGGTGGCTTCCCGCAATGTTTCCCCCTTTGACCCTCCAGTACATCTTAAGATAACATCAATTAATCTCAATATTGTTCTAAACATAGTAAATTGTGCTTCACATCCTAGTTTTTTTCTAGGTAAAGTTTAAAGTCATTCCATTCTTCAAAAAAGTCAAGATCTTCCCTGTTATTCAGTTTCTTCGTAATTTTGTCCATCTCTGCCATGAACAGAATTTTTCGTATCCATTCTTCTATTTCTGGTGTTCTTTCTTGTTTCCAACACTGTGCATACACCATTCTTGCAGTCGTGATCATATACCATAACATAGTCTTTTTAGTTACATTCAGCTCTTCCATTCTAAGTCCTAAGAGCAGAATTTCTGGTGCTTTTTTAAAGGAACATTTCAAAATTTTTTGCATTTCGCTGTGGTCCTTTGTCCAAAAATCCACAGCTTTCTCGCATGTCCACCACATATGATAAAATGAACCTTCATGTTTTTTTACAAAGCCCACCCCCTTTAAATTACATTGTGGAAATAAGGATAGCAATTGATGTGGATAGTGTGAATGAAATGCTTCCCAATAAAGGAAATATCTAGGTTCGCCAGCTCCACCTTGGGAAATTCCTGGAGATTTGAGGGTGGTATTGGGAAGGGTGGGTTTTTCCCAGAAGTTACATAGACCCCCTCTAGGAATTGCTGAAAATCTCTATGTTTTAACCATAGAGTTTTGGCCAATTCCTAGAAAGGTGTATGATCACATCCAGGTTTTTCTGGAAATGATATCACACTGCTGGCTGCTGTTCCCCCCATGTCCCCTTGTCAGTCTCCCACTGGTTGCCAGGCCTAAAGGGATGCCAGTGTAAAATGGGGGGGGGGGGCTATCGTATGTGAATAGTATTAATTTTGGTTACCTTTTTAAAAACTGTAAGTCTAATAATTACAGTAACCACGCCGTGAAGAAAAAAAATCTCTCACAACACAAAGCTCAGGGTAAAAGTTTTTTTAAAAAATCTGGGGAATCCTGAGGTTTGCCGAAAAACCTGGCAGCTGAAAGGGAGGGGACAAATACACAGCAAAATATAATCCTGCCAGCACAGAAACAGACATTTCGAGAAAGATAGCCCAAATGCTTTGATGCTGGAGATCTTGTGAGAATGTCTCATGAGGCCTGGGGAGGCATTTTGTGTTGCTGAGGCAACCAAGAGCAGCAACATTAAGCTTTTACCTTGTGTACAATATTCATGGGAATCAGAGGAAGGTTTTGTGTCCAACCTACTGGGGTCCAATGTTTAGAAAAGTGCAGCAGTCTCTGTGGCAGAACGTCCCTGCGCTGGCCTGTAGGCCCTGTCTCTGCCCTGCCCTCCTAGGGGTTCCCAGTTCCCTGGAGGGGCTTTTCTTTCTCTGTAGGGTAGCTGCTACCACCACCTGCCCTTTTCCAAGGAACTGCTCGCTGGAAGGGACACAAGTCCCAGCTTCCCTTCCAAGCTCAAAGGCCTTGCCTCTATGTCTCCCGCTGCCCACTGCCTGGCTACCATGCAGGCAGTTTAATGCCCTGGGTGCCCCAGGAGGAATAGCCACTTGCCAACCTCCCTGGAGCCCCTTTTTAAAACAGTGTGTCCAAAACAGTGGAGATCTATGTGGTACTGAGAACCACTCCCTGCATCAAAAGTTTAAAGTATTTATTAAAAAGAAAATGTTTACAAGCATACTTTTAGCACAGCACCAGGTCTGAGCAAGGAATACAAAACAACTTTACACAAAACCTGCAAATCTTCTGTCCCTCTCTATGCATGACCTAACTGATGGTAAAATAGGACAGGCTCTTTTAGCTTAGGAAGTTACAGATCTCTACACAGTCTCGATTACCTGCCAGCTTGCTTCAGCTGTCCAGGCCAACCACATGGTTAATGGCTGCCTGCTTTCAAACCACAGCTCAGAGTTACCCTCAACATAGCATCCCAAAGGAAGAGAACTATTTCATATTCCAAGGAAGTTGTATCATCTCTGTTTCCCCTCCCCCTTGACCCCAAGGCCTCATTTCCTGTCATCTTCAGAAAGTTCCTTCCTCAGCCTCTCTAGAATTTGAGACCCCCAATTCTGTGGTCCTTGCTAGGAGCGGGGAGAGAAGGGGGAGGCTTGACCATCCCTTTGTCTAAATCCACTAGCATTTGTATGAAGGTAGGCTGAGGTGCCATGGAACTGACTCCCTCCCTCTGCTGCCTAGAGAAAAAAAACATTTAAAACACCAAGTGGAGGTGTGCTGCTTGCCCACCTCCCAGGAGAAAATGCATTTTGTCACATCCTCATCACATTCAGCTAGCATTGTCAGCCTCCACCCAGGACTGGGGCTTCCACCTCTGGGGGGACTTTTACATGCAATACGCACTTTGAATGTTGATGTTGTCTCTGAATGCTGATAAGTTGTGACTTTATTGTTAATGCATTTTCATCTTCATTTACATGCACACACATATATTTTTTGCCTACTTGTTTTCGTCATTCTCCACGGTATTTTTGTTTGTTGTGTAAGCCCCTGGTGGAGGCAGGCGATCCCTGGCCCTCAAAGCCTGTTGCCCACTGTCACTGGAAGAATCAGCAGGAGAAAAATTTTAAAAGGAAAATAAGCCCTCATCTACTTTCAGGAAGTTCTCAACCCAGAATTCCTGGTGACCATAGAGTTTCCATTGATGCCTAGAGCTACCCAGTTCTGGGTAGTTCTAGGACTCGCCAGGAACTCTATGATGAGAACTTTCTGTATGTAGATGAGGCCTTATTGTTCTTCTTACATTTTTCACTGGGATGTTGCTCCCCTACAACCCTCCCCTACAACTCCACCCTCCCCAGGCTGCACCCCATAATCTCCAGAAATTTTCCAATCTGTCAGGTTCAACAGCAAGTAAATCTCCACACACGTTTCCTAAGAAGCGTTATGCTTTATTAGACTACAGGTCTGTCACCATGTCCACAAGGTTATTGTTAGGAATGACATTAAGGCAGGACTATCCCTTCATATAGCAGGATGAGGCAAATGGCTAAGCAAATGAAATCCGAGCGCGCGCGAGGGAAATCTCCCGGCAGGATGTTACATAATAAGCGGGAGAGTCTCAGTGCTCCATGAGAGCCAAAATATTCACACCAGCAGTGGAACGCAAGCCCTCCCCTCGTCACAAGGACAGACAGATAACTCAGTCTGGCAGCACTGGTTCTCACGGTCTCCCTATCGCTGTTTACAGCAAGCAAACCGAGCAGCGAGCAAGCGATGGGGCATGCGCTGTAGCGCCAGGGTCAGGGAAGGGATCAAGCAAAACATGGCAGCAAGCTGACACAATCTGGCAGTTCTGCATTCAGCACACAACTCTTTGTGAGTGTAAGGAATAGCCGCCATTAAGCCTTTACATTGTTTGGGTTTATGACTTCCCTGAGGCTGTCAGTTTTGGCAGGCCCCTGGCCCAGCCTGCTAAAAGCCATGTGCTTGTCTTAACTACGTTCACCGGTGGCTTTTGGCGGAGAACAGAACTGTCCTTGGGAGTCGCCCTGAGTCGTTTCATCCTGGCAGTGCCAATTGGCTAAGTGTGTCCTGCTTGGCTAAGGGGTTCCTGGGCTGAGGCAAGGATGTCTGAAGAGGTGCCTCGCTCGGAGAGCGGGAGGGCGGCTATTCTACTGACAAGCGACCCCCCCCCCCCCCCCGGACATGGACCGTCTGGCACAGGAGGGACTTTCTCTCTCCAGCCTGCAAGCAAGAACCATGCGACGGACCTGCATCTGACGGGCTAGCCAGCAAGCTGTTAATGTATAGTAAGACAGCTTTTAGCCAGACTTAGTTCAGTATTATTCTTTACTAGGAAAAAGGCCCATTGTGGAAATAAATACAACCGCCTCTAAAAAGAGGCTCTGGGCAGGTGCCCCGGCCTTGGACACTCAGTGTCAATTTGCTGTGGTGACCTCAGCAGGGTATAATGACACTGAGTCCACAATTTTCTCCAGAAGAACTGATCTCTGCTACCTAAAGAACAGTTTGTAATTTTGAGTGATCTCCAACCCTCACATGGAGATTGGCAACGATGGTTCCCCAGAAGGGAATAGTTGGTTTGGAGGGTGGAGTCTATGGCTTTGTACCTGTTTGAGATCCCACGCCTCCTGAAACCTCACCCTCTCCAGGCTCTCCAGGAATTGTCCAACCTGGAGTTGGCAACCCTATCTCCTTCCCAGCCAATCATCAACCTACCTTTATTTCCCCCTCACTCTTCAACTTTCCACCCCCCACACACCTGCAGCCTCTCCCGTGCTCTGATGCCCTGACTGCTATGTTACATTGGCTGTCATACAGGGGCCACCTCAGCAGCATATAAGGATACAGAGCCCACCATTTTCTCCAGGGGAACTGATCTCTGCCATCTGGAAAGCAGTTGTAATTCTGAGTGATCTCCAGCCCTCACCTGGAGATTGGACACATTTTACCTCAGAACAGCAAACTGTTTAGAATGTTAGAGGCAAAAGCCAATCAAGTCGCATATGCAAACAACCTCTGTGTTCCAAGGTAATAGCCTATGAGGCTGCATATGCAAATAACCTCTGTGTTCTGACTGGCTATGGGGGGGAGAGGAACAGCAAACTGTTTAGAATGTTGGAGGCGAGACTCAAGCAATGCAGCCAGTGGATAGGGACAGATTCTGAGTGACACACCAGGGCGCCAATCAATTCCGGAGCGTGTGGAATGTTCTAGAGAAGTGCCACCACCATTCGGCTTTTATATATAAGGGAGATTTGCCATTGCTTGTGCCCTACCTTCTAGTGTCCGGAGTTACTGACTGAGTGCATGCAGATAACCTCGGAGGAGAACCTGGGAAGCTGAAGGCCCCTGGGGTGAAAGGCCTAAGAACCCCTGAGGCTCCTGGCTGGCCCTGGGGGCTGCGGTTTCAGCACCTGGGAGCAGGAGCAGGGCTCTCTAGGACCACACAGTGGGACAGGAGTCTCCATGTTGTCTTGTCACACTCACATGCTCTTTTCTCTCCCCACTTCAGTCCTGGTTTTCCTCCCCCTTAGTGCCACGAACAGAAAAAGATGAGTGTGTGCAGCAGGGTGTGGGGGAGAGGAGACTGAAGATGCAGGAGAGACTGCAGGGACTGTGAGGGGGAGGGTGGAGGCAAAGAAGAGAGCAAGTGGATTGGGTGGGCAGCTGGCGGGGGGAAGACTGGGCAGGCAAACGGCAGGCCGGAAGCAGGTGAGTGAGTGGTGGGTGGTAAGATGGGTTGCCGACCTCCAGGTGGACCCAAAGATCTCCTGGAATGACCATTAGAGAGATCAGTTCCCATAGAGAAAATAACTTCTTTGGAAGGTAGACTCTATGGCATTACATCCCGCTGAGGTCCCTCGGCTCCTCCAACCCTGCCCTCCCCAAGATCCAGCCCCCAAATCTCCAGGAATCTCCCAGCCCAAGCCTGGCAACTCTAGTTCAAGAGGAGGAGGAGGAGATTGGATTTATACCCCGCCCTTCACTACCCAAGGGAGTCTCAGGGTGGCTTACAAACTCCTTTCCCTTCCCCTCCCCACAACAGACACCCTGTGAGGTAGGCGGGGCTGAGAGAGCTCTCGACAAAAACTGCCTTTGAGAAAACAGCTCTGAAAAAACTTGTGACTGACCCAAGGTCACACCAGCAGCTGGATGTGGAGGAGTGGGGAACCAAACCCGGTTCTCCCAGATTAGAGTCTGCACACTTAACCACTGCACCAAGAGTGGGTGGGGGGCAGAGGGGAAGCTGAGCCAGAGCAAGAGGGGGGCACAGTGATCCGTGGGGGCCCTCTCCCTCACAGTTCCCCCTCTCTGGTTCTTCATGTTAAAAATAGATCGGGTGCTGGGGGAGGGGAAATAATCACAGCCTGAGATCTGAAATATGGCCACAGGGAACTCTCTCTCTCTATTTCTGAATCTTGTTACCTGTCATAGGGATGCCAGCCTCCAGGTGGGACCTGGGGATTCTCTGGACTATTCACCTCTAGACTACGGAGATCGGTTCCCCTGGAGAACATGGATGCTTGGGAGAGTGGAGTCTATGGCTTCATACCCCACTGAGGTCCCTGTCCTCCCCAGGCTCTGCCCCCAAATCCCCAGAAGTTTCCCAACCTGGATCTGGCATCCCTTTACCCCCCCCATCCCCCTGCCAGTGACCGGGGGGACCTGGCAACCCATAACACCTGAACAGGGAAGCAGATGTTTCCTTCTCTGATGATTTTTCAGTTTTCTTTCCGGTCCCACTGAATGGGTTCCAGGGCTCTTTTTGTAGCAGGAATTCCTTTGCATATTGGGTGACACACCCCTAATGTAGCCAATCCTCTGAGAGCTTACAGAACTCTTCTTACAAGTGCTGTCCGAAGATATTTCCGTGGTCATGTAGCCGGCATGACTAGACGCTGAGGCGCATGGAACGCTGTTACCATCCCACCGAAGGTACTTGCAATTTCTTGCTTTCGAACTGCTAGGTGAGCAGGAGCTGGGGTCAGAGACTGGAGCTCACTGTCAAGCTAAGTTTCGTTTCTTTGTATTTCACTTCATTGCTTGCCATGATATAGGGGAGAGGGAATTTCTGGCAGGGTCAACAGCAAACAGGTCCAAACACACTCTCCTGAAAAGGCTATGTTTTATTGGAATACTGGTCTGTTGCCAAGTGATACAGGTACATTGTCAGAAATAACGACTAGTGCAAGGGGCTCCATACATATACTCTGATGCTGCATCTAGCTAAGCAAATTAAATCCAAGCACGTGCGCGGGGGAATTCTCCCGGCGGGATATTACATCATGAACGGGAGACTCACCCCAATCCCTTGAAAGCAGAAATATTCACACCCGTAGTGGAATCCAAGCCCTCCCTTCCCTTCAAGGTTATACTGATAGTGCTGTCTGGCTGAACCAGTTCACACGGGGGAAAGAGCACCTCCCTCCTGTTACCCACGGTAGCTAAGCAAAGCAAGCATGTGCAGCTGCACAAAAGTCAGGACGAAAGAAAACACAGAAAGCATGGCAGCTAGCTGACATTTCCTGAGGGAATGTATGGGGTGTTGAGATTGAATGCTTGTAGTAGCCATAACCATTTTCCTTAAGCTGTGCCCCAGCGCCAGTTCCCATGAGAGCTGACCTTGGAGACTATTCTGCCCTGCTAGACTAGATAAGGCGCTGTATATCTGTCGGGGTTGTCATAGTGACCTAGTGGCTGGATGATGACATATGCATGAGATGTGGGGTGTCAATTGCCTTACCTAGAACTGGGGATTTTTCGTACTCTTTCTCAGTTCTGACACAGAGCATGTTTCCCAAAGTAAGTGTATCTCAATAAACCACTACTGCTTAAGTGTGTTGTGGAGAATGTCTTACCTGGGAGACCTGACACTCACTCCATCATGCAGCACTCGGGTCTCAAACTGCCAAACTACAGACCTTCCAGTCTACAGCTCAGTGTCTTAATCTCTGACTCACAATAATGGGTTTAAATTAAGGGCGGGAAAGTGCCGGTTGGGTATTAGGAAGGACTTTTTTACAGTAAGAGTTGTGCAGCAGTGGAATCAGCTGCCCGGGGAGGTGGTGAGCTCCCCACTCACTGGCAGTCTTCAAGCAGCGGCTGGACAAACACTCGTCAGGGATGATCCTCAATTGAGCAGAGGGATGGATTGGATGGACTGCATAGCCCCTTCTGACTCTTTGATCCCTTGGTTCTAGAGATGATCACTGCAAGTTGAGGAACTGAAGATGCAAAGCATCCAGGAACGGACAAAACAGGAATCTGGAGAAGAAGGTGCAGAGTCAGAAAAAGCAGGCGAGGAGGCAAATTCTGCTTGGGGGGAGCCACTTCACGGGTGCAGGGGGGTGGCTTGCGTGATCCAATACTCCTCTGCACAGTACTTTTCTGGCAGCCACGATAATTCATGAGCTCCGCCTCGAACGGAGCTGTCTGACTGGAGCAGCCTGCTGAACATCTTCACAGCCATGTAGTAGCAGTGGCGATGAAGTTTCTTCTCCTTCTGCCTTGTGACTGCCTCTGCCCATGCAGAACAGGTGGAGGAAAAAAAAATCAGTTTTCCTCTGGGGTCGTGGGGGGTCATCAGCTTGAAAAGCCCAGCTGAGCTGGAGCTCATCAGAGCTGGGGAACTAAGCAGGGTCAGCCTTGGTTGGTTTTTGGATGGGAGACCACTGAAAAAGACATGGGTTGCTATGCAGAGGTAGGCAATGGCAAACAATCTCTACTTGTCTCTTGCCCTGAACACCCCATAGATGGGGCTGCTGTGGGTCAGTTGCAATTTGATGACACCTTCTTCTTCTTGGATGGTTGGATCGAGTAATTAAACAACGTTGATGTGCCTGTGCAAAATACACGTGTGTGGACTCCTGCAGACCCCAGTAGATCAGCAGCCATTCATGTTGATCTGAAAGACCCTGATGAACAACAGAGGGTAATAGATCAAGATGGGCCACCATGCTAGCCTGTCTATAGCAGCAGGAAAAAAGCAAGAGTCCAGTAGCTCCTTAAAGAGTAACAAAAATTTATCGCAGGGCAGGAGCTTCCATGAGTCACTGCTCACTTCTTTAAATACGAAAACTCATCCCCTCCGACAAATTTTGTTAGTCTTTGAGGTGCTACTGGATTCTTGCTCTTTTCCAGCAAATGGTAAGACTTCTAAATACATACACACACACACAACTAAGTATATATGACTGTTGTTGTTCATTCTTCATTCAAATAAATGACAGTGGAATGTGGGAAGGCATCAGTGTGGGGTTCAATTGGCATCCTGTCGGCATGGAAAGTAACCTACTAAATCGACTTGAGCAGCCGGTGGACAGCCTGAACTGCCGGATAAACTATTGGCTTCTAGCTCATGCTGGTTGAGTAGAAAATGAGCCAGACTGGTGGCAAGTAAGCACCCCTACTCTTTTCTCTCCTCAAGTATTGCACCTCTGTGCTCATACAGACATTACTATACACACGCTGAAGTATCTTGCTGCTTGCTATACACTATATCCATGGGCCCTGAGACAGTTTCTAATATATTAGGATATTTGCCGGAGGAAAATGAGCTTCACCAGCTGCGATATATCAATAAAATGCCAGGTTGTGCACTGTATGGCGCATTAGTGTCCATGCGCATGGCTGAGGCTTAAACCTCAGGAAGCTGAAGCCAAGACAATGACAATTTTTTTAAAAAATATATTTATTGGTTTTCAGACACACATAACAAGTAATTCGTACAAATACATACATTTTAGAGTCTTTTATCTATTTTCTAACATGCTGTACAATCCTGACCATCTTTTTAAAAAGATTTCCTCATTTTTTCCTGGTATGACTAAGCTTAATTTATCCATTTCAGCTACTTCCAAGACAATGACAATGTGATATACAAACACTCCTCAGATCTCTCCCTCAAAGCTACATAGGGACTAATTAGGGACGGGTACTAGAAAAAAACACAATACTGTCCTGATAACTAAGGATCCAGGGAGCACAGGCAGATCTGATGATCGGATGTACTAAATTGTACATAAGCCTTATAGGGTAATGGGTGTAGCTATCCTGTGGTCTCTCTGAGGCTGGATGTCATTTCTCTTGGCCTGGCAAATTTGTGAACTTCCCCTCCCCCACAGAAGTATACCCCATAATACAAATGCATGGATCATAAAAGAGAAAACAAATGTCCATTTCTGAAATGACATAAATATTAGGTTCTCACCTGACCCCAATAAGGGTAATAATTGTGTACCATCAGGAAGAAGAGATTGGATTCATACCCCATGGCCCTTCACTTGGAGTCTCGGAGCCGCTTACAATCTCCTTCCCTTCCTCTCCTCACAACAGACACCCTGTGAGGTAGGTGGGGCTGAGAGAGCTCTCTTGAGAACTGCTCTTGAGAGAACAGCTCTGAGAGAACTGTGACTGACACAAGGTCACCCAGCTGGCTGCCTGTGGAGGAGTGGGGAATCACACCCGGTACTCCCAGATTAGAGTCCACAGCTCTTAACCACTGCACCAAACTCAACTCATGGTGACTACAGGATCATGGGGTTTCCAGGGTCAGAGATGAGCAGAGTTTGTTTGCCATGGCCTTCCTCTGCGTAGCAACCCCATTCCTCCTTGGTGGTCTCCCATCCAAGTTCTAACCATGACTGACCCCTGCTTCTAAGCCCTGATCAGATCAGGCTAGGCTGGGCTACCAGACTGCTCCGAGGTTGCATGGAAATGTATCTTTCCTCCTCCTCCTCCTCCTCCTCCTCCTCCTCCTCCTGTTTGGGGTGTGGCTCACCTCTGTGGTACTTCCTTGCTCACTGAAGGACCACATCCTTTATCACTCCTCTTTTCTTCATATGACAAGCATATAACTTATGAAGAAATTTTATTTTCTCAGCTACTGCAACTGGAATAAAATCTCTTCTACTTTTCTCCCTAATTAGAGAGACATAATCAGTTTGGTTGTTTTTTTAAAAAAATCCTATTCTTCTTTGATGAGTCAGGAGTTATCCTAATTACTCTTGAAAAGAGTAATTAATCTTCTGTTTCTGCCTCAGCCTTCTATCGTCTTTAATGTCCTTTGCAACAAAAAAAAATCTCTGTAGCTGACCAAATTCCATATGACTATGGATGCTAATATTTATTACATTATGTAGTAAGGGCATGATCCAGCCAAAGTTAATCCCACTGATTTACATGGGGATTTTAAAACACAGGCTTAGAGATGCCAGCCAGGAATCTTTTGGGGGTGGGAACATTCTGTAACTAGCTTCCTGGGCCCTGAACCCGGGGTGGTCTTTCCAGAGAGAGAGAGAGAGAGAGAGAGAGAGAGAGAGAGAGAGAGAGAGAGAGATCCTAAAACCAATTCTGAACCTCCACAAGCAGTGCCCTCATAAAGCCAGGCTTGTCTTAAACAGTGGCTTTTGCTGGGAGGCTAGGAGAACCACATCTTGGCTGAGAAAACTCAGGCCAAGTGAAAACTCTCCAGGCTGGCCGCACTGCCAAACATCCTCCATGCAAGTAACCCACCCGCCCCCACGTCTCTCCTGTCAGCTCAGTCCAAAAGGACTAAGAATGGGCAAGTCTCTGCTCTCGCCTCAGGCATCTTCTACTGACCAGATGGCTACTCTTTTGTCTGTCAAATGTGTAGGCAGGCAGGGACAAAGAGCCTCTGGTCTGTGCTATTATCACGAATGAAGTATGTTGCATGTTTCAAATAAAGGTAAACAGCATGATAAAAAGTAGAGACATCACCCTGCCAACAAAAGTCCGCATGGTCAAAGCAATGGTATTCCCAGTAGTCATGTATGGCTGCGAGAGTTGGACTATAAGGAAGACCGAGCGCCGAAGAATAGATTCTTTTGAACTATGGTGCTGACTCTTGAGAGTCCCTTGGACTGCAAGGAGATCAAATCAGTCAATCCTAAAAGAAATCAACCCTGACTGTTCCCTGGAAGGCCAGATAATGAAACTGAAGCTCAAATACTTTGGCCACCAAATGAGAAGGGAGCACTCACTGGAGAAGACCCTGATGCTGGGAAAGATTGAAGGTCAAAGAAGACGGGGACGGCAAAGGATGAGATGGTTAGACAGTGTCATCGATGCAACGAACATGAAATTGAGCCAACTTCAGAGTACGGCGCAAGACAGGAGGGCCTGGCGAGAGATGGTCCATGGGGTCGCGAAGAGTCGGACTCGACTGTGTGACTGAACAACAACAACAAAAGGTAAAGGTTCCCTTGCTCGAAAGCCAGTCGAATCCGACTCTAGGGTTGCGGTGCTCATCTCCGTTTCAAAGTCGAAGAGCCAGCGCTGTCCGAAGACGTTTCCGTGGTCATGTGGCCGGCATGACTAAACACCAAGGCGCACGGAACGCTGTTACCTTCCCACTGAAGTGGTACCTATTTATCTACTTGCAATTTCTTGCTTTCGAACAGCTAGGTTGGCAGGAGCTGGAACTAGAGACGGGAGCCCACTCCGTCATGTGGCACCCGGGTCTCGAACTGCTTTGGTCAGATTCGGATTCGACCGAATCAGACGGAATCTGATTCGGCTGGCTGAATGACCACTTTTGGCAATGCAAGCCAATAGGGGTGGCATTCAGCCAGCCGAATTGCATTCGGCAAATTGCCTTCCCTTCAGTTTTAAAATTTAAATCCCCCTGACAGACTCGGGTTCACCTTCAGCTATGTTCTCTATACCTGTAGTATTACCAACTTGCTTTATGTAACCCACACCCCCATTCCCTTCCCCCTCACTTCCCTGGCTATTGCAGATGTATCCAGCCATCCACTTATCGCTCACCCTCGCTGACATTCCTGGTGGGAGGGAGAGAGATTGTGGGAAGGAGAGAGACTGTGTGAATGTCTGTAGTTTAGGGAGGCAACACTGGTAACTGTTTTCTCAAGCAGCACCTTGGGAACTTTCACATGAGAGTGTCCTTGAAGATGATACGACTTTTGAATGGCTAGTTGAATCATTGTATTCGTTTGGGTTCTTAGGATTGCTTATACTTATGATTGTGTGACGTATGTGTGGAATGTGGGTTTTAGTTATACACCGGGTCCCCGCCTTTGCTCCCCAGTCCTGACAAAGAAGTCACCTTTGCAGCATCTCAAATCTCTTCAATAAACTTTCCTAAAAAGAAAGACTGTGTAGAGAGTGAGTTGACTGGGAACCTGACACACACACCCGGTTGCACCGCAGAGGCGGCACGCAACCTTCACTGAAGAGAAGGCAATTTGCCTTCCCTTCAGTGAAGGGAGTCAGCCACCCCATACCTTCCCTGGCTCACCTGCTTCAGCGGGCAAGCTGGGGAAGGCCTGCAGAGCCCCCCCTCCCCCGCCTTCCCTGGCTTACCTGCTGAGGCAGGCGAGCTAGGAAAGATCTGGGAGGAGGCGGGGAGGCATTTAAATGCCTCCTCGTGCCTTCCCCGGATTCTGCCAAAGCGAGTGAGCCGGGGAAGGCCTACAGAGTCCCCCCTTCCTTGGCCAGTGGCTGCTTTTCAGGCAGCTGCTGAAATGCCGCCGAACTTCGGCGGCGGCTTTCAGCAGCAGGCCAAATTGGATTAGAGAATCTGGTTCGGCCTGCAGCTGCCTGAAAGGGGGGCCGAATGGGCTATTTTTGGAGGTACATTCAGTTCCGTTGAGTAATTCGGGGGCTAGACCTGTAGAGCACACTGTTAATCCCCAGTTCAGTTATAACTCAACAACTCTCTTTTTGACAGTGATAAGTTTATTGGCGTATATGCAAGATCCAGAAAGTCACTGTGTCAGAACTAAAGACTTTTGGCGGGCACAAGCTTAATATATTAAATTCAAAGAAAAGCCCCTTCCCCTTCTCCAAACGCATTCATACCACGCTTATCGTTGCCATCCCAACCAAGAAAGAGATAGAGGGCTTGGTTATCTACATTCGAGGATGGCACAGAGAGACTCTCAAGGACACCTTCCCTTGGGAAAGACAAAGGGAGGGAAGGAGGATGACTTGGAATGG
This sequence comes from Gekko japonicus, assembly GCF_001447785.1. Classification (NCBI taxonomy): domain Eukaryota; kingdom Metazoa; phylum Chordata; class Lepidosauria; order Squamata; family Gekkonidae; genus Gekko; species Gekko japonicus. The sequence continues at coordinate 218,424 of NW_015160277.1, read as the reverse complement.
TTAGATCCAAATGGTTTGACACCCAATATCAGGCACCAGGGAATTCTAAATCTCATGGTGTTGCAATTTTAATTTCCAAGACGATCAGTTTTCAGTGTCAAGATAGACAGATTGACCCTGAAGGTCAATTTCTGTTTCTTAAAGGTTTAATAAATGGAGAAAAATACACTTTAGCAGTACTTTATGCCCCCAATAGTGCACAAGAGTCATTTATAGCTACAACATTAACAATCCTTGGAAATTTTGGGCTTCCGGTTTGGCTCTCGCGAATGGCGGACGCATCCTCGGGTCGCTCCCGAGGGCGTCTCGCCCGCCCGTGGTGGAGGAGGGAATCCGCATGAGCGGAGACCCAAACGAGCCCCTCAGGAAGAGAGGAGCTTGGATCCGGGGCGCTTTAGGGCGCTAAAGGGGGGAGTCTCTTTTTTGGCCGAGAGGTTGGGGACCGAAGCGCCCGCCATGCCCTGCCCCAATGGACCTTGCTGCGTGAGCGACCCCGAACGGGGTTTAGCGAAGCCACCAGACGTCACCGAGTGATAAAGCGACTATCCGAAAAAATTGGAAAAGAAAAGATCGGCTTAACTGTGAGTTGTCAAAATGCAGAGAAAAAGAATTAAGAGCGCTTCCCCCCCCCAGCAGAAAACCTCTAATTTCATAAGTGAGAAACAAAGGAGGGGGGAAATGGACTGGGCGAATAGTGGTGATTTCCTTTGATGTATTTGAAATAAAGCAAGAAAAAGTTTTGCTTCCCTGGAGCGCACTTTAAGAACTTTTATTAAAAGTAAACAAAAAATAAGATGTCGGAGCTGGGTAAAGACAAGCGGAGAAGAAGGGAGGAACTTCCGGTCTGGTCGTTTGCATATGTGTAAGAGCCGGCTGTGTAATGCTTGGATTGTTTATGGCTATGAATCTGACGGGGAACTGTGAAAAGAAAAGTTGAACTGTGACAGCAAGAGAGTGCCTGGCAAGCGCTTTTAAAAGTCAACAGTTGCGGAAGAGGGTCCAGCGGAGAGATTGGGAGTGGGGAAAAAAACACCGAAAACAGAATTAATACCATTCTCAAAGCTAGAGACCTTTTAAGATGGCATGAAAGAACGAGGATTTACAGCACATGAACTGAAAGTGTTAATAGCGACCCGAAGGAGGATTGGAAAATGCCGGAGAGAGAGGAAAACAGACGAAGCTCCTCCATGACATCGGGAGTGTAAAAGAAACCAGCACGTAAAGAAGCGGTTCTGAATTGCGACCTGAAGAAGCTTTTTAACAGAAATTCAAAGGAACACTACTAACATACTAACGTAGATAACACTTTTAAACGGAGTGAAAAAAAGAAGTTTGACTGCGCACAGAAGAAGCCAAAGAAGAATATTTGGACACTACTAACAGATTAATTTACCAGTTAATATATCACTCAGCTTTCTCTTCCTCCCGCTATATACCCCCCCATTTTTCTATTTAAGCGAAATACCTCTCCTTTTTAGGAGAGTCAATAAAATCTTTATATATATAAAAAAAAATCCTTGGAAATTTTAAAGAACGCCATGTGATCGTAGGAGGGGATTTTAATTGTATACTTGACCATCAATGGGATAGAACCTATAAGAGTGAACATAAATATAAATATATGTATAAGAAAAATGAAAGTTCAGATTTTTAAAATTTAATTGATCAACATGATCTGAAAGATATCTGGAGGATCCAAAACACAGGAGCCACACATATTTTTCTCCCACACATAATATTTTTACCCGGATTGATCTACTTTTGGTGTCTTCGTCTTTAGTTAATTGAACCATACATACTGTCTTCGCACATTATCGGACCATGCATGGACTGAGTGCACCTTAATAAATAATAACAAAGATAAAAACACTAAAACATGGTCTTTAAATACAAGACTTTTATTTAATCAAGTAATTACAGATAATATAGAAGAACAACTTAAAGAATATTTTCAACTAAATTCCTCATGTGGAGTGGCACAAGAGATTGTCTGGAATGCCATGAAATCTGTAGTATGTGGTAAATTTATCTCAGTTTCTTCCTTCTATAATAGAGAAAGAAACAGATTAAAAAAAGAAATTTTAGATAAAATAAAATTTTTAGAAGACAAGGATAAACTTACTGGTTCAAAAAAAATTATCAACACCTTTTAAGAGAACATAAAAAATTAGAAGCACTTGAACTTACCCAGATTCAAAAAAATATTTTATATACTAGGCAGAAATATTGGTATAGACACCCCAAATCTTTAAAATTATTGGCTTTGAAATTAAAAGATAAACAAACCACTAGGAATATTACCTCTATTAAGGATACTAGAGGGCAAGTGTCTTTTTTATCGAAAGAAATTTTAAAGGTTTTCTAGAATATTATGAAACATTATATACCTCAGACAACCCATCCCGTGCCGATATACAGACATATCTTAGACACCACCATCTCGTTAAATGATTGGTTGATGCCCATAAAACATAACCACAGACCAAGAAATACAAAATGCAATCTCTCACTTGAAAACAAGTAAAACACCAGGTAGAGACGGCCTACCAGCCGAATTCTATAAAAAGTTTAAACATATTTTAGTCACTCCTTTGAGGAATGTTTGTAACTCTGTATTGGAACAAGGGATCATGCCACCAACATGGAGTGAGGCGAAAATTATATTATTATTTAAAAAAGAAAGAGATCCCCAACTTACCAAATCCTATCGGCCAATATCATTATTTAATAGTGATTATAAAATTTTTACGACCGTTCTTACATCAAGGCTAAACAAAATAATTGGTAAATATATCCAACTAAAACAATCCGATTTTATCCCTAACAGAGATATTAGTGATAACATTAGAAAAACCATCAATATAATACATTACAGTAAACTAAATTTATCCAACACTTGTATTTTGGCTCTTGACATTGAGAAAGCTTTCGACAGGGTGGAACCTGTTTTTTTTTTTTTTTTAAGCTATAATAGAAAAAATGGGATTTGGACCAAAATTTATAAAAGCAATTGATGCTCTCTGTTTAGTCATGCCGGCCACATGACCACGTAAATGTCTTCGGACAGCGCTGGCTCTTTGGCTTTGAAACGGAGATGAGCACTGCAACCCTAGAGTCGGATTTGCCTGGCTTTTGAGCAAGGGAACCTTTATCTTTATACATCTCCTATAGCTCAATTTACACTAAATGGTCTTTGCTCCTTGGATTTAACACTTTTTAGCGGCACAAGATAAGGGTGCCCATTATCCCCTTTGTTATTTGCTATGGCTATTGAGCCACTAGCTAACATGATAAGGGACTCTGAATTAATCCACGGTATAATAATAAATAAAAAACATATAAAATTAGTTTATTTGCTGATGATTTTGTTTTGTATATATCAAACCCCCATTCCTCATTATTACATTTAGAATGGATACTAACTGACTTTAGTGCACTTGCAGGACTTAATGTTAATCAAACAAAAACTACACTATACCCTATTAATCTACATGCAGATACCATATGTTATATTAACAAACATTTTTCTTATCAATGGTTAATCAAACCATGGAACTATTTAGGGGTTAAAATCCCACAATCATTATCTGATCTGTTTAAAGTGAATTATTTAGAATTGGAACAAGAAATCATAATTCTTTGTAATAAATGGAAATCTCTCACATCATCATAGATAGAGAAAATTAAGATTTTAAAGTCTTTTATACTTCCAAAATTTTTATACCTATTTCGTACCTTACCATTAGAGATTCTAAATATAACATTACAGAAATGGCAAAGAATTTGGATTAAATTCATTTGGGGCAAATATAACCCTATGGTAACATTTTTTACATTACGCAGACCACCCCAACAAGGTGGTCTTGCATTACCACACTTAAAATTATATTATGAAGCAACAAAATTGGCCTCATTATTACGTATCCATAACACCCATCAAGATTTAGAATGGATACCAATTGAAGAATCTTATTTAAAACCTAGAAAGTATTATGAATTTATTTGGAATACAAAATCAGAATGGAATATAGTACAGGAACATTTTTTTATTCTACCTTTAATAAAAACATGGGATTATAGAAGATTACACTTGCTACCACCCCTTTCTATTGCCACAACTTTTTTGGGTCAAAAATGGTTTCCTCCAGCACAACAACAGAATACGTTTAGAATTTGGAGATTTGCTAAGCTACTTAGAATTTATGATGTGACTAAAAAAGGTCAACTCTTGGAGAAACAAGAGCTAGATAATTTGGCTAAAATTAATATTCCATGGTACGAATATGCTCAAATACATATATTTTTTTCTTCCGGCACACTAACTAAAGAGTTAAAACGTCCGTTAGAACCATTAGAGAAACTGTTATTGAATGAAGGGGAGGTTAGGCGGGGTGCGATCTCAAAAATATATAAATTGTTACTAGACCATGATATTCTCAATGTACAATGTATACAATACCTTGGCAGTCTGATTGCAGACTTCAATGGTCAAAATCAGATTGGGAAACAATATGGTCTTCATATGTTTTTAAAACTAGATCACTCAATATACAGGAACAAAGCATCAAAACGTTAACAAGATGGTACATGACCCCAAGAAAGTTAAATTGTATGAATAAAATTATTCAGGCCATTGGTGGAAACAGTGTGCATCATTAGGTACTTACTTCCACTGTTGGTGGGAGTGTAAGGTGATCTCTCAATTCTGGCAGGATATTTTAATACAAATAGAAGATTTAACAGGCAAAGGTTAACAGAGTTTTGTCAAGAGAACACACTGGTCATAGCGAACACCCTTTTCCAACAACCTAAGAGGCGACTCTACACATGGACATCACCAGATGGGCAACACCGAAATCAGATTGACTATATAATTTGCAGTCAAAGATGGAGAAGCTCTATCCAGTCAGTAAAAACAAGACCTGGAGCTGACTGTGGCTCAGATCATGAGCTACTCATTGCAAAATTCAGACTTAAACTGAAGAAAATTGGGAAAACCACGAGGCCATTCAGGTTTGACCTAGATCGTATCCCAGATGAATATACAGTAGAGGTGAAGAATACATTCAAGGGTCTGGATTTGATAGATAGAGTGCCTGAAGAACTATGGACGGAGGTTCGTGACATTGTACAGGAGGCAGCAATCACCACCATCCCAAAGAAAAAGAAATGCAAGAAAGCAAAGTGGCTGTCTGATGAGGCTTTACAAATAGCAGAGGAAAGAAGGAAAGCGAAAGGCAAAGGCGAAAAGGAAAGATTTACCCAACTGAATGCAGATTTCCAGAGAACAGCAAGGAGAGATAAGGAGGCCTTCCTGAATGAACAGTGCAAAGTAATAGAGGAAAACAATAGAATGGGAAGGACTAGAGATCTCTTCAAGAAAATTGGAGAAATCAAGGGAGCGTTCCATGCAAAGCTGGCCATGATAAAGGACAAAAACGGTAGGGACCTAACAGAAGCAGAAGAGATTAGGAAAAGATGGCAAGAATACACAGAAGAACTATACAAGAAAGACCTCGATGTCCTTGACAACCACGACGGTATAATCACTGACCTCGAGCCAGACATCCTGGAATGTGAAGTTAAATGGGCCTTAGAAAGCATTACTAACAACAAAGCTAGTGGAGGTGATGGTATCCCAGCTGAGCTATTCAAAGTCTTAAAAGATGATGCTGTTAAAGTGCTGCACTCAATTTGCCAGCAAATTTGGAAAACGCAACAGTGGCCACAGGATTGGAAAAGGTCAGTATACATTCCAATCCCAAAGAAGGGCAATGCCAAGGAATGTTCAAACTATCGCACAATTGCACTCATATCACACGCTAGCAAGGTCATGCTCAAGATCCTACAAGCTAGGCTTCAACAGTACGTGGATATCTTTCCCAGCATCAGGGTTTTCTCCAGTGAGTGCAAACATGTCTTTCAAATGCCGGGAAAGATGCCTGGCTTTAAAGTTTGATGCGAACGTATCAAGCAAGCTAGTACTGTGAAAGGGTCATTATGGCTCCTGATTCTGCCACTTTCTCCAGATACTTGGTGACATATCTCTGCAGGTCTGCTATTGGTTCACTGACTTCAGCCTTTGAGAAGTTCCTGGTGGTGATGCACTGTGCTAAAACTGATGCTGCTTTTGGAAGAGCAGTTCTTCAGAGCCTGTTTCTTCAAGACGACCTGCAGATAACATCAGGTACATGGCTCCCTAGTCATCAAATCACCGCAGACTGTGACTGCAGCCATGAAATTAAAAGACGCCTGCTCCTTGGGAGGAAAGCGATGGTGAACCTAAACAGCATGATAAAAAGTAGAGACATCACCCTGCCAACAAAAGTCTGCATGGTCCAAGCAATGGTATTCCCAGTAGTCATGTATGGCTGCGAGAGTTGGACTATAAGGAAGGCCGAGCGCCGAAGAATAGATTCTTTTGAACTATGGTGCTGGAGAAGACTCTTGAGAGTCCCTTGGACTGCAAGAAGATCAAATCAGTCAATCCTAAAATAAATCAACCCTGACTGTTCCCTGGAAGGCCAGATAATGAAACTGAAGCTCAAATACTTTGGCCACCAAATGAGAAGGGAGCACTCACTGGAGAAGACCTTGATGCTGGTTGGACAGTGTCATCGATGCAACGAACATGAAACTGAGCAAACTTCAGAGGACAGTGGAAGACAGGAGGGCCTGGCGGGATCTAGTCCATGGGGTCGCGAAGAGTCGGACTCGACTGTGCGACTGAACAACAACAAAAATACCATAGTTACCTGAAGTTATTTTATTGAACTATTGGCAAACTATTAAAATACCTCAAATTAAGATAGAATTAATATCAATTCTTTTATCTTCTGCTAAAGCTACTATTGCCGCTTGTTGGAAGTCTGTAGAGAAACCATCAATAAAACAGTGGTATTTTAGGATATGAGACCATTTGATTCTAGATAAGATTTCAGACTCCATAGCATGTAACGACCCATTATTGGGTCCTTCCTTTCATCTAGAAAGATGGTACCCTATTTTAACAAACTTAGAAGAGATATTAGGGAACAAAGATTATTTTAATAACTACCGTTATTTTTATTTTTTGCGAACCAGTTGGTTACTTTAACCTTGATCATGAGAGTTCCTTTTCTATATATTTTATAAACAATTTAATGCAAATGTATATGCCATATTCCCCAAAGTTTGTTGTTGTTGTTATTGTTATCAATTGTATTATCTGTATATCTTTGTGATATTGAAAGTTCTTTGTAATTTTTATATTATAAAATAAAAAATTATTTTTTAAAAAAGGATTTCAACTAATCTTTGGGGTTGTGTATATAGAAACCAGGGGCTGTGGTGGCTCAAGTGGTTAAGATGCTGAACTGCAGACTGGAAGGTCGGTAGCTCAGCAGTTTGAGACCTAAGTGCTGCATGACGGAGTAAGCTCCCATCTCTGGTCCTAGCTCCTGCCAGCTTAGCAGTTCGAAAGTAAGAAATCGCAAATAGATAAATAGGTACCACTTCGGTGGGAAGGTAACAGCGTTCCGTGCACCTCAGTGTTTAGTCATGCCAGCCACGTAACCACGGAAACGTCTTTGGACAGCGCCGGCTCTTCGGCTTGGAAGCAGAGATGAGCATCCCTAGAGTCAGATTCAACTGGCTTTCGAGCAAGGAAAACCTTTACCTATATAGAAACTGCACTGAGCTCCCTTTTAGCTGGGTTGCTATCCTCCAAGTGGTACCTACAGGTCTCCTGGAAATACGACTGGTTTCAAGATCAGTTCCCTTGGGGGAAATGGCTGCTTTGGAGGCTGGACTCTCTGGCATTCTACCTTGCTGAGATCCCTCCTGTTATGTATTGGGACTGGAACATTCCAGGACTGTTCCTTCCAGAGACTGGCAGAGCTTGGAGCTCTAGAACAAAAGCCCAGCAGGACTCTGGAGGTGGCCAATAGGGAATTAATGGTTCTGATAATGGCCTATCGTTGGTAGTTGTTTTGGAAGTGGGTGGAGTTGCGTGCTATTTAACAGGGCCATTGCCCTGGCAGTTTGTCTTTTGTCTTGTTCTTGTTCTTGCTGAAACACTAATAAAGCTGAGCCAATCACTAGGCTTGGGGTCAGACCATCCACGGAACCCAGTATCTTGCCCTACCTGAGCAGGGTGAAAGCTAGTGTGCTATATCAAACACATCACACTTTGGAATTAAATTACCAAAAGGAAAAATAAAAAGAATGGTGGGAGGGTAAGGGAACATCCAACATCCCTCCCCCTGTCTTGTATATATATGAAATTAATTTACAACCACTTTCATTAAATAGTTAGCTATTAGACTATATATTTTTAAATATGTTTTTCCAAATATCCTAACTGTATATGAATATTGATCCAATGAATTGCGTTGTAATACCTTATAACATACGTGCCAGCCTTGACTCAATAGCCTGCATTTTATATTTAACCAACAATATTTAAATTGACAATGAATCTGATTTGTGTTAATTTTTGCATCAAGTAATAATGCATTTAAATGGGTTAACATTAACCAACAATAATTACATTAACAATAGAATATCTGATTCATTTTATTTGTTGAATCAAAAGAAAAAGTACTTAAGTAGGTTAGCGTCACCATTGATAATTTTAAAAATAAAAGAGAAATTTAACTTGATTTCAGCAAATGTTTTTGAACTAAGGTAGGTGAACTGCACCTTTTAAAAATAATAATAATAATAATCAATAATTAAACAATGCTTACATCAGCCACATTTGGAAATCATTATTGCTTCTTCCAATTTTATTAAAAGAAAAAATAAACTGAGATTGGTTTACTGCACCATTGATTTTAAGGGTTATTGGTACTAAAACAAAGATATATAATAAAGTCAATATAACATATATCTTAAAAAAAGAACATCAATAACCGTCTATATTATGAAATTAAAATAGGATTCATAAATGAATAAGTGAACTGTGTAGTTAAGGATGAAAGTTTAGCTTATTCAAGTCTTTTTAAAAAGGTTAGAGTTTCTATGTATTTTATAGTTCAGTGTTTAACACGATACCATCTACGATCGTTACCAATGTCCCTCGGGTTCGAAGGAACTCGTTCCTCTGGTGTAGAGGGGGGTGGAGGTTCAAACTCGATTCCCAGCATTGCAAGAAGTTTAGCGCCTGAAGGAATGTCGTCAGCAAAGAAACGTTGTCCCTGATGCACAGCTTGGAGTTCGGCTGGTGAGAAACAGCGAAAGCGAATTTCTTCCCCAATTCGTTTCTGTGTCACGGGTTTTAGGTTTCTTCTATGTTGAAGGGTTTCTGGAGAAAGGTCTAGTAAAACCATTACTTTCACATTTTCAAATAGGAGGCCACCTTCTTCCCTTGATTTCTTTAGTAGTGTATCTCTGGTACAACTACCCAGGAAGGCAGCTATTATGTCTCTTGGGAATTTCTCATTCCTCTTAGTAACGGAGCCCACACGGTAGGCTCTATCAATAAGTGGGGCTACTTTGTCTTCTAAGTTTAAGTTGGCAGAAAGCCAGGTGGTTAAAAAGGTTTTCAATTCTGACTCACCCTTGGAGTTTTCGGGTATATTTCGAAATTTGACATTCTGTTCCCGAAGTTTATTATCCAACATCATAATCTTAGCTGTCGCCCAGTCTTCGTGCCATTGAAGTGCTTGGATTTCTTCTTGGGCTGTTGTTGCAGCTTCTAATGCTGATTCTGCTGCCTGTGCCACCTCTGTTAATGTGGTGGTAATAGATTTAAGTTCATCCGAGAGTGGTTTAATGGCCTTGGTGATTTGATCAGCAATGGTCGATTCAAGTTGGCGTATCGTTGCATGGAACTTAGATCGGGAGAGCGCCATGTCCTCTTCGTCCGACTCTTGGCCGTCCGCCATTTTAGGGTCCTGGATTGGTGTTCGGCCTGTTTGTCAGGGGGCCGCGTCTTTTACCAGGTACCTTGTTAGATGTTGTGGCAGCTCGGGCAGCTCCGGTCTTTCCCATTTTAGTTTTTAGTTGAAAAATGATAGTTTGTGTGGTTGTAAGTAAAGAAAGGGTAGGAGGAGTAGAGGAGACGATCCCTTAGGCGACCTCCATCTTTGATCGCCAAGCTCTGCCCCCTAGTTGAAATTCTTGATGTCCTCTAGGAGAACTAAGTGCAAGGAGGGCTCCATATTATTGTTCCTTTGTATTCTAGGAGAGTAATGAGAAATGCTACCATTTACAAATATAGAAATCTTAATAGGAATGTAAACACATTAAATCATATCACTGATTAGACTTCCTCTTCTTGTTCACTTCAATTTTCTTTTTTGGTATCATATTAATAGCCCATTTTCTTAAGCCTCCCCTAGCAATTACAGCTTTATCTCATTTGAGAGAGGATTACAGGCTTTCAGAGGCCAATCTGTGCATTTAACAGATCACCATGAAAGAAAGAGCCACGCCTTTCTGTTTCATTTATTCGTTCGATTGATAGCTCACCCTCCTGTGTATAACAGGGCTCAGAGCAGGTAATAGCATTCATAAAACATTCTATACAGTTAAAACATTAAAACGGATATTATTAAAATATTATTATTAGATAAAACATATTATTAAAATAAAACATATAGGCTTAAATATTGAAACATATAAAATAGTAAAAATATATGACACAATAAAATAACAACAACCAGGGGTCATTTCCTGACGGAGCACCCCGGAGAGGCACTCCGGCAGTAAGGACCCCAGGCCCCACCCCCTTCCTGTGGAGAGACTTAGGGAGGGGGGATTTAAATACCCTGGGTTCCCTGCCTGATCTTCTCCAGGTGCCCTGCAGCCACAGGGCACCTGGAGAAGATCGAGCAGGGAACCGAGACATGTCTGCCTCCCTGTCCTTCCCGTCGCCAGCCAGCCCACCACAGTGGGTTGGCTAGAGACAGGGAGGACAGAGGAGGAGACATGCCTGCCTCTCCCCCGAGTCTCTCTGCTTTTGCAGAGAGACTTGGGGGGGGGATTAAATGCCCTGGGTTCCCTGCCCAATCTTCTCTAGGTGCCCTGCAGCCATGGGGCACCTGAAAAAGATTGGGCAGGGAACCCAGACATGTCTGCCTCCCTGTCCTTCCCGTCTCCAGATAATCCGCCGAGGGGAAGAGAAAGGGAGGCCAGTCTAAGATGGAAGAGATGTCGCTGCACTCAACCATTGGCCTGGCAGAACAGCTCCATCTTGCAGGCCCTGCAGAACTGCATCAGATCCCTCAGGGCCCAAATTTTGTTCGGCACAGTGTTCCACCAGGTCAGGGCCAGGGCTTAGAATGGCCTGGGCCTGGTTGAGGACATAAGGACATAAGAGAAGCCAATGCTGGATCAGGCCAATGGCCCATCTAGTCCAACACTCTGTCACACAGTGGCCAAAAATACCAGGTGCCATCAGAAGGTCCACCAGTGGGGCCAGGACACTAGAAGCCCTCCCACTGTTGCCCACCCCCAAGCACCAAGAAATACAGTGCATCACTTGCTGCAGCCTGAGAGTTCCTATCTATACCTTGTGGCTAATAGCCACTGATGGACTTCCGCTCCATATGCTTATCTAATTCCCTCTTGAAGTCATCCATGCTTGTAGCCGCCACCACCTCCTGTGGCAGTGAATTCCATGTGTTAATCACTCTTTGGGTGAAGAAGGACTTCTTTTTATCTGTTCTAACCCGACTGCTCAGCAATTACATTGAGTGCCCACGAGTTCTGGTATTGTGAGAAAGGAAGAAAAGTACTTATTTCTCAACCTGCTCTATCCCATGCATAATCGTGTAAACCTCGATCATGTCACCCCTCAGCCATCCTGTCTCCAAGTTAAAGAGCCCCAAGCGCTTTAACCTTTCTCCATAGGGAAAGTGTTCCAACCCTTTTATCATTCTAGTTGCCCTTTTCTGCACTTTTTCCAGTTGGACACTTTTTGGGCCAGGGATCACCTGTAGGTTGTTCTCATGGGAGTGTAATGCTCTTTGGGGAATATACCCAGAGAGGCAGTCTAGCAGGTATGCTGGTCCCAGACCACTTATGGCTTTAAAGGGTAATACCAAAACCCTGGACCTGATCCAGTATTTAACTTGGAGCCACTGCAGCTGGCAGAGCACCGATTGGGTATGGGCTCTGAAAGACGTTCCTGTAAGAACATGCACAGCTGCATTCTGGACCAGCTGTAGTTTCCGGGGGAGTCTCAAGGGTAGCCCTGCATAGAGTGAGTTACAGTAATCTAACCTGGAGGTGTCCATTGCATGGAACACTGTGGCTAAGTCCGGGGGAAACAGGAAGGGAACCAGTTGCTTAGCCTGGCGCAGATGGTAAAATGCCAGTTCAGCTACATTTGTGACCTGGGCCTCCATTGAGAAGGCACCCAGAATCACCCCCCGTCTCTTGACAGATGGGACTGGTGTTAAAGGCATACTGTCAAGAGCCAGGAGTTGGCACACAAACCCTGAATCCCCCCAACTCGGCACAGCACGGCAACAGGGCCTCCGTCTTAGATGGATTTAATTTCAGCCGGCTCTGTTTTAGCCCACCAACCACAGCCTCCAATCCCTCTGCCAAAATGATGGGTGGCATTCATCCAGCCACTCATCAACGGATACAGCTGGGTGTCATCTGCATATTGGTTACACCCTGCCTAGCCCAAAACTCTGCACCAGCTGGGCAAGGGGGCACATAAAGATGTTAAATAACATTGGGGAGAGAATTGCCCCTTGGGGCACCACATACTAAATGGTATCGTGGTGAAACCCTCTCCCATAACACTACCCTCTATCCCCAGGCTTGGAGAAATGAGACAAGCCACATCAAGGCTGTCCCTCGGATCCCCACATTGGCAAGGCATGCTCCCTCTAAGCTGTGGAGTCCTGTGAGCAAAAATTCTCCTTTCTGAGCTACTGGCATTAAAGTTGTGAGCAAGCGATTTGGCTACTGCATAAATTAGTTTGCTCTGGAGCCATCCTCCCTGAGCAGAGACAAACAATGTGTGAGCTGGAGGCTAAAAAACTGTGAGCTGGCTCACACTAACTCAGCTCAGAGGGAACTCTGGAGGCAGTGGATCAACAGATCGTAATCAACCATGTCAAATGCTGCTGACAAGTCAAGTAATAGCAGCGCTGACCCGCCTCGATCCAGCGGCCTTGAAGGTCATCTATGAGGGTGACCAGCAGGCCCGTAGCCCGCGAGGGGCCCTAGGGGCCGGGCCCCCCTGCGGATTTTGCGGGCCCCCTCCCCCATCCTCTGCTCCCCCCCCCATGGCCTGGCGGGAGGGAGGGAGAGGTGGCCGGCAGGCCGGCCTGCCTGGAAGAGACCTACGATGGAAGGAGCGCGTCCCGGTTCCGGCCGTCCAGAAGAGGGCAACTAGGA
>NW_015160277.1:178254-202503 GCF_001447785.1 Gekko japonicus | reverse complement strand
TAGATCAAGATGGGTACCCAGCCGTTTTTGTCTGTAGCAGGAGAAAAGAACAAGAGTCCAGGAGCACCTTGAAGACTTAACAAAATTTGTGGCAGGACATGAGCTTTTGTGAGTCACTGCTTACTTCCTCAGATACCACAAGGTTGATGGATTTCCATTCTGCTAAATATGGTACTTTCCTTGGAGATAGATCAAGGTGGGTACTCCTGTTAGTCTGTCTGTAGCAGTAGAAGACGAAGAGACCAAGAGTCCAGTAGCACCTTAAAGACGAACAAAATTCATGTGGTAACCAATGTTCCCTCTAAGATGTGGAGTCCTGTGAGCAAAAATTCTACTTTGAAAGCTATTGGCATTAAAGTTGTGATCGAGCAATTTGGCTACTGCATAAATTAGTGTGCTCTGGAGCCCTCCTTCCTGAGCTAAGACAAAAGTGTGTGAGCCGGAGGCTAAAAAACTGTGAGCTAGCTCACACTAACTCAGCTTAGTGGGAACACTGGTGGTAACAGCAGCTAAAATCTTATATGCAACTTTTTGAAACTTCCAACAATACCCTCTGAACAAGACCTAATAATGAAGAGCATGGAAAGTGCGGGGGGTGGAACAGAGGCATGGCAGTACCACACAAACATATAGTGGTGGGCAGTGTTTCCTCTAAGCTAAGTTAATGTGAGCTAGCTCACAGTTTTTTAACCTCCAGCTCGCAGATTTTTGTCTTAGCTCAGGAAGGATGGCTCCAGAGCAAACTAATTTATGCGGTAGCCAAATCGCTCGATCACAACTTTAATGGCAGTAGCTCACAAAGTATTAGTTTTGCTCACAAAACACAGCTTAGAGGGAACATTGGTGGTGGGCCCCCCGAGAAAAACATGGGCCCCCTGAGCAAAAAGTTGTTAGCTACGGGCCTGGTGACCAGTGCCGTCTCCATCCCATGGCCAGGGCAGAAGTTGGACTGGAAGAGGTCCAGGACCAAAGTGTCACCAAGGAAAACGTGTAGCTGTTCTGCTACTGCTCTTTCAACTACTTTGCCCAGGAATGGTAAGCTCGACACCAGCCAGTAGTTGGATGGATCAGTAGGATCCATACATGGTTTCTTTAAGAACGGTCTCACCATTGCCTCTTTTAATCTCGCCGGGAAGACCCCCTGAACTCAGGGACAGACTTACAACATCCACGAGGGGCCCCGGCATTCCATCCCCATTGACTTTACCAGCCATGATGGGCACGGGGCTGAACTGGTCCAATACCAGTCCCAAAGATGGCCAAGGGGCCTCCAGTTCCCATACTATATCAATATTGGCAGACAGGTCCTGGCAGAGTGACAAGACTTTATCTGCAAAACAGCTTGCAAAACCCTCACAGCTAATTGTCAGATTACTAGTATTTTGGGTTCCCTCTGAGAGGGAAGTTAGTATCATAATTACCCTAAATAATTGTGCCAGGTGAGAGCTAGAGGATACAATGGAGGCCACATTAAATCCCTTCTTTGTAGCTTTTTCTGCCACCTCCTAGGACTTCATAAACATCCTGTAAGATGCTCTTGTAGTTTCCACGAGTCTGCCACCAAACTCACTCTAGCCATCTACGTCCCCGTTTCATACTCCGAAGCTTTGTAGAATACCAAGGAGCTAGTTTGGAGCAGGGACAATGAGGGCGTCGGGGAGCAATTTTGTCGATGGCTTCAGAAGGACAGCTATGCCAATCATCTAACAGAACATCCAATGAATCACCAGGGGGTATCAGATCCCGCAGAGCATTCTGGAACCCAACTGGGTCCATCAGTCTCCGTGGGTGAGCATAAATCAATTTGTCGGCTATGAAGGGGGGGAGGGGCTAGGATGCCCAGATGGGCCTTCAGGACAAAGTGGACCAACCATGGCACTGCATCAAAAGCAACCAGACTCACGTCTATCCCCATGGCGGTGGCACAGAGGATTTATCCTCTGGTTAGTAACATCTGAGCTGAACAGTACGGCTGTCAGTTCTAGCCCCATGTTGGTGTGAGCTACCAGCCTTGTCCCTAGCTCGCCACCCACCCAGCGGTTCGAAAGCTTTGGCGAGTAGATAAAATGGGTACCACTCCTTAGGGAGGGTGGGCACACCAAAGACCCCCCCCCGGTGGGGGAGGTGTTAGCCGGCGACCAGAAAGCTCAACTCGCAAGATTGAAAGCCTAAGAGGCGCTGCAAGAGCTGGAGAAGCTGACGTCATCTAGCCAAGCCGAAGTGAATATGCCGACGGAATACGCCTGACCCTGCAGCTGAACAAACCCTCGCCGACTGTGAATGTGTGTGATTTTAAAAAAGATATATGTTGTCTTCCCTTACCCCCATAAATCATTGTTAGTCCCGCGTGAATGAGTAACTGTAAATCGCTCAGAGCCAGAAAGCTCTGCAGGATTGAGCAACTAATAAATTGAAATATTATTATTATTATTATTATTATTATTATTATTATTATTATTATTATTATTATTATTATTATTATTATTATTATTATTATTATTATTATTATTATTATTATTATTATTATTATTATTATTATTATTATTATTATTATTATTATTATTATTATTATTATTATTATTATTATTATTATAGATCAAATCTAGTGTGTGGCCTGCTTGATGTGTAGGACCTGATACAATCTGAGAAAGTCCCAGTGCTGCCACGGAAGACACCAGATCCGTGGCCTGCGGAGAGGCATTGGCATCAGCATCAGCATGGCATTCCAGACAGTTCCGTTGAGGTGGTGTGGGAAATGCAAGAAGCGATTTCTCTCGAGTGCAGAAGATCAGGAGACAGAACGTGCAGATTCTTCTGTCCTGCTGGTGCTCACAGAACGGAATCGATTCAGAAATTAAATCAGGGTTCTTTATGTTCATTTAGCTTATTAGAACAGGCTAACAACATATTGACCAGAGACTCTTACAAAGGTTTCAGTTAATGGGGACAAGAACTCGGCTGAACTCTTGTCTGCAACCCCCCCACCCTTTTAAAAAAATATTGTTGTAGAAAAACAGTGACAGTACAGAAAAGGGAAAAAGGGGGAAAATGGGTTATACAACATAATTACATTTGTTGAAGACTGTCATGTAATACATAATGTATAGAACACAGAATAATTTGCCTTTCATTTATACAATGCAGATTCTTATTCCTGTTGGGGCACAATTGTATTAAGTTTTATGTTTCAGACTTCGTAACTAATGTATTTTGACTACACTGGTTTAATCGTTACTCTGTATTCATCATAGCATATTTTCAACACTTCTACATATTCATTTAGAACCTTTAATGGATAAGTAGCATATCACGGTGTAAAAGAGTCTGTTGTGTATCTCATATGGAGAACTAATTGATAATATATCAGCCATTGAATGTTTACACCTTCATCCTTGATATCTTGTCAAGACTTGATTTTCCCCTGAGTGTTTATCATTATGCCATAAGATCTGTTGAATCTAATTTTACTATTCTTTGTCTTGGTTTTTAATCCAGTCCACAGTCCAGACCAGACCTGCTGCTTGGTAATATAATTTTATATATGAGAGTGCTAATCCTCCTCTCTTTTTCTCGTCTTGTAATATTTTGATGCTTATTCTTGTTTTTTTCTGCCATTCTGTATAGATTCATTTATCTCCCTTTGTCACTCTTTCAATATTCTTTCATATCTATATATATCTGGGTACCATTTGAAACAAAAAGTTTAGTTTTGGCAGCACATTAATTTTAATTGTAGAGATTCTTCCCAGCCATGAGATTTTTAGTTTTTCCCCATCTTTTGTTTTCATTTCAAAAGGTTTTATTGAAGTCAGAGTCATAATGCAATCATCAAAGATATAACAAAGCAACAGGAGTAGTTAAGGCAAATAAACCATAGCACTGTAGGATATGAAAGTCAGCAGGTGTTGTCTGTTAATGTAAAGTATTCCAAGAAGCCTATCTAGCAGTGATAAGATACAATAAGTTAAATGAACAAGTACACTAAAACTTGTTTATGAATAGGGTAATTGATGAATTAATTAAAGCTCTGTTCAGCAAGAGGAGTCCCAACAGAAAGTCAGAACAAAGGATGTGTTAGAAGTGAAGCCATGTGTGCTAACTCAAATTAGAGGGGAGAAGATTGTGTTCCACCATGAAATATAAAACTGGAGCCCAAGTTAGAACAAATTTATTGCAGACCTTCATGGAGCCAGTTTGTGCTTGGTCCATGAAGTTGGAGATCTTGTTCATTACAAATTGATCCCATATCTTGTCGTACCAGGCAGTCAAAGTTGGAGGTGTGGCAGATTTCCAGGCTGTTGCGATAGTTAGTCTGGCAGCGGCGAGAAGTAGAAGAAGAGATTTGATTTATACCCTGCCCTTCACTATCTGAAGGAGTCTCAGAGCAGCTTACAATTCCCTTCCCCTCCGCACAACAGACACCCTGTGAGGTAGGTGGGGCTGAGAGAGCACTTTTAAGAACTGCTCTTTGAGAGAACGGCCCTGAGACAGCCATGACTGACCCAAGGTCACACCAGCTGCTGCATATGGAGGAGTGGGGAATCAAACCCGGTTCTCCCAGATTAGAGTCTGGGCTCCTAACCACTACACCAAACGGGAGGTAAGATCTTTGTGTGTATCACCCCAAGCGCAGGAATCTCATAAGTTTAAAAGTAAAAGTTCTGGTACAATCAGGCGTGACTGCAATGTGATATTACAGAGCTGAGACATAGTTTCATGCCAGAACTACCTAATGATGGGGCATTCCCACCAGCAGTAGGAAAAAGTGCCAGTGGAACCACAGTTTTTCCAGCAGAGGGAGCTATAATGTGAGTTCATTTAGGGTTTTTTCCATCTTAATAAAATTGCTTGAATTGATTTCCACATTTTCTGATAGTTATTTTTTAAAAAAATTATATTTTTGCCCAGTCACATTTATTCCCAAATATTTAATAGGGTTGGTGGCTGTTGAACACTTTGTGCTCTTTATAATCTCTTCTTCTTGTTGTTGTGTTAAAAAAAATTAATTATCATTTTTGGGTTTTCTCCCTGTTAATTTTATAGCCTGGAAGAGATCCAAATGCCTCAATATGTTCAATTACATATTGTAACGATTTCTGGGGGTTCAGGACTGTTAGAACCATGGTCGTCTGCACAACTTTTCATTTTGAACTCTGCATCATCCACTTTTATTCCCTTAATTCTGTCATCTTGTCTGATCTTTATAGCTAAAATCTCTATTGCTAGTATGAATAATAAAGGGGATAAAGGACATCCGTGATGTGTTCCTTTTTTAATTGAAATTCTGTTAGTTTCCCATTAATTAAAATCTTTGCTTGTTGGTTCGAGTATATTCCGTGCACCAACTCCAAAATGCAGGACCACAGCCAATATTTTGCAAAATATTCAATAAGATAGGCCATATTACGTTGTCAAATGCTTTCTCTGCATCTAGAAATTGAAACACCATTTTCTTTCATGTACGTCTTTGGTACAAAACTTATTTGGTTGGAGTTTATTAAATTCGGTATGCCTTTTCTTAATCTTTCTGCCATTGTTGTGGCAAATCTTTTGTAGTCTCCATTCAAGAGAGAAAAAGGTCTATAAGACTGTGGTAGACTTTATGTATTAGCACTATATATGCCTCTTGCCACATTGTAGTCTTTTTTTCTTTTATCTCATCCATAATTTTTTGTAATGGGATTATTAATATTTCTTCAATTGTCCGCAAACCTCTCTTCAGGGCAGCTGAAGGGTGGGAGCTCTGTATTTATTTATTTATTTATTTATTTATTTAATTCAATTTATACCCCGCCCTCCCCGCAATGCGGGCTCAGGGCAGCTTACATAGGGGCAAACGCCAATATAAAACATAATTAAAACCATTTAAAATCCAACAGTACAAAACATTCATAACGAGTTACTGACTAAAGTGCTCTAGATGTCGGAAGCATTCTTTTTTATTTCCGTAAAAAATAGCAATGAAGCCGTTTTGGACTGGCCTGTACATTCTCCCCAGCATGGGGTTACCAACTATAAAATGCCTAGAGGCCTGGGGAGTGGGGGGGGAGAGAAGGGACACACACCTTGTCTAGGGTTGCCAACCTCCAGGTGGTAGCTGGAGATCTCCCAGAATTACGACTGGTCTCCAGACAACAGAGATCAGTTCCCCCCTGGTGCAAATGGCTGCTCTGGAGGGTGGACTCTGTGGCACTGTGGGCCCTGCTGAAGTCCCTCCCCTCCCCAAACCCCGCCCTCCCCAGGGTCCACCCATGAAATCTTAAGGTACTTCCCAACCCAGAACTGGCAAAACCAACCTCAGGAGCGTATGATACTGTGGACTCCCCCTTCCAAAGCAGCCGTTTCCCTCCAGGGGACTGGTGTTCCATAGCCCAGAGATGAGCTGTGATTCCAGGAGGTCTCCAGCACCCACTGTGAGACTGGCAATGCGACTCTAACAGGACAAACAGCACTTGAGTAGCGGGCCGTTTCAGATTTTGAAAATGGCACGGTGGAAAAGGTAAACCTTCCCGTCTCCATGCAATGCTTCTGATCCAAACGGGAGCTCTGCGTGGCTGCTATGTTACAAAGGGCGGGGGGGAATGCTTGGAGGTTCCTAAGAAGGGACTTCTCGGCCTCTTGTTTCGATTTTCACACAGCCGGGCTGAGAAAGGCTTCTGCATGAGACCTGGGAGAACGGCTGCCAGTCAGGGTGGGCAATGCCAGGCTAGACCGGCCAGGGAGGCAGCTCCATAGCGCTGTGAACTCTGCCAACCTGATTGCTATGAATGAATGGTCAGAGGCCTCGAGCCCATAAGCAGAGTGCACAGGGGAGCCTGCTGGCAAGGGGTCAACACTTAGGAAAAAGACACCTCTTGCAGACAGGGAGTCAACTGCCTGTCCCATTCTCATAGCTTGAGTAAGGGAAGAGTTCTTCCCATCCATCCTTGCTGCTGTTCGAGCTACCAAGCTGCAAACAGGGCACGGAGGAGCCATCGGAGTCCGGACGGCCAGTGCCCCTGAATCTGCTCCACAGTGGGGGCACCACTGAGGGTCACTGGCTCTGGGTTGGGAAATTCCTGGAGATTTGGGGGTTGGAGCCTGGGGAGGGACCTCAGCCGGGGACAATGCCATGGAGTCCACCCTCCAGAGTGGCTGTTTTCTCCAGGGATACTGATCTTGCTTGTCTGGAGATCAATTGTGATAGTGGGAGATCTCCAGGTGCCACCTGGAGGTTGGCAACATTTGTCCTGCTGGGTAACCCCTGTGCCTGACCATAACCTGCGACATGGCCTTCATTCAAGGGTCCCCAACCTTTTTGAGCCCGTGGGTATCTTTGGGATTCGGATACGGGGCGATGGGCACAACCACAAAATGGCTGCCACAAAATCAGTGCTGCAGGAAGAAGAAGAAGAAGAAGAAATTGGATTTATACCCCATGGCCCTTCACTCCCCGAAGGAGTCTCAGAGTGGCTTACAACCTCCTTTCCCTCCCCCTCCCCCCCACAGACACCCTGTGAGGTAGAAGAAGAAGAAGAGATTGGATTTATACCCCATGGCCCTTCACTCCCCGAAGGAGTCTCAGAGTGGCTTACAACCTCCTTTCCCTCCCCCTCCCCCCCACAGACACCCTGTGAGGTAGAAGAAGAAGAAGAGATTGGATTTATACCCCATGGCCCTTCACTCCCCGAAGGAGTCTCAGAGTGGCTTACAACCTCCTTTCCCTCCCCCTCCCCCCCACAGACACCCTGTGAGGTAGAAGAAGAAGAAGAGATTGGATTTATACCCCATGGCCCTTCACTCCCCGAAGGAGTCTCAGAGTGGCTTACAACCTCCTTTCCCTCCCCCTCCCCCCCACAGACACCCTGTGAGGTAGGCGGGGCTGAGAGAGCTCTTGACAGGAACTGCTCTTTTTCAAGAACAGCTCTGACAGAACTACGGCGTGCCCAAGGTCATCCAGCAGGGGCAAGTGGAGGAGCGGGGAATCAAACCCGCTTCTCCCAGATTAGAGTCCGCACACTTAACCACGACACCAAACTGGCTCCCTGGCAGACGGGTGGGAGATCAGTTTTAACATAAAACGTTTGGGAACCAAGTTCATATTTTAGGAACAATATACTTTAAAATCCTCGTGCAAGAGCTGTGCTCTTATGAATACGGAGGATCTTTTGGCACCTTAATGAATGAACTTACGTAGCCAAAGGGCCACAAGGTTTGGTCATTCTGGCTGCAGCCAACAAAAGACAGCCACCCCCCACCCCCGGACTGTTTTCTCAGATTGCTAATAAGCCATGTTTCTTTTCCAACTACCATTTAGACTTTGAGGAATACATGGCGGCAAACAGAAGGAGCATATGGAAAGTGTTCCTTCCTTTTCTGCACATTGATTCACTGACACAGCTGATGTTTAGCAACACGGCCCTGCATTCTGGAAGCGAGCAGATAATATTATGCAAACATTTGCTAAGACAATTTGGTGTCATGTCATTACTGAGTATCTGTGGTACCAAGCAGCTTTTCTGATGGCGGGAAGTGCCAAGGGTCTCTGGCACAGCCTCTGGCCGCCAGATCTTGGACATTCTGCTACGAGAGAGCTTGCTGGATGCTCTCGGCCGTTAGGGGTGCCAGCTCTGGGTTGGGAAAGACCTTGAGATTTTGGGGTGGGGCCTGAGGAGGGTGGGGTTTGGGGAGGGGAGGGGCCTCAGCAGGGTTTAATGCCACAGAGTCCACCCTCCAAAGCAGCCATTTTCTCCAGCGGAATGGAACTCGGTTGTCTGGAGAGCAAGTGTAAGAGCTGGATACCTCCATGTGCCACCAGGAGGTTGGGAAGACTATCTATCTACTGTGCTTAGGGCCAAGTGGAGATCAATTGTGGTTAATACCTTACACTGCAGACATTTTGGTGCTCCTGATTTGTATCGGGACTGTGGTACAGAGAATTTAATGCCCCCCCCCCATTTTATGGTTTGAATCCCTCTTGGCTGTTATTTGCCCCCCCCCCCTCGCCCAGTTTCCCGTATGTTTCCCTTCATGGGCAAATAAATAGCTGAGTGATGCGATACTAAAAGCAAAAAGGGTGTGGGGGAGTTAACCCCTCCCCCCCATCATACCACAGCCCCCGCAGGGGTGCAACTTAAAGTTTATGTGAACACCAAATTACTCAGGGGCATACTTCGGTGTAATACAAGCTGGAAGTTCAGGTGTTTCCTTACTTCTCTTTCTGAGGGGTTCTGCGATGGGGTAGGTTTTGGCAGGAACAACAAACCATACATTATTTTTTCCAGACCTACAACCCCTTTGTCCCAGTTATAAAATTCACAGGTTTTTTCCCTTTACTTTGCTGAGTCACCTCCTTAAGTCATTCTGTATGTCCCCACACAGATAACATCTGGGTTGCCAACCTCCAATCGATGGAACTTGGCTCACTTGGAGGAAATGGCTACTTTGGAGGGTGGAGTTTATGGCTTTGTACCCTACAGACAGCAGTCATTTCCTGCAGGAGCGCACGGGAGCGGAGCTCCGGCAGTAAAGAGCCCAGGGGTCAAGCACATGCAACAAGCCCCACAGGGGCTCCCAGCAGCCCTCAGTCAGAGCAAGAAGCAGCCAGGTAAGTTGCAGAGCTCCCCCCAGTCCAAAACAGTCCAGTGGCATCTTTAAGACCAAGCTTTATTCAGGTACAAGCTCTCCCTCCTCTGCGAGGACAGATCTGCACGTCTCCCCCCCCAATAGCTAGCAATCCAAAACAGTCCAGTGAAGCCTGAGAGGTGGTGGGTGTTGCCCTGTGACACACTTCTGGTGATGTCAGGGTGTGTGGCATAAGCAAATAAATTATGCTAATGAATTATGCTAATGAGCTCCTGCACTTCTTTTTCCACGAAATGACCCCTGCCTACAGATGTCCCTCCCCTCCCCAGGCTCCGCCTCCAAAACCTCCAGATATTTCAGAACCCTATGTTACTAAAGTGGAGGTGAGAGAAGTCCAGGGTTAGTGAAGGGCTCACTAAGTATGTTTAGACTCAATATCATATCGATACACCAATTCATGTTAACTAGTGGGGGAAGCTATTGGATAGGAGTACTTTAAAGACTTTAAAGACAGTTTCAGAGGGTAACCATGTTGGTCTGTAGCTAAACAGCTAGATTCAAGTCCAGTAGCACCCTAAAGACCAAACAAGATTTTAGGGACATGGGCTAGATCTCATATCTGATGAAGGGAGCTTCGACTCTCAAAAGCTCATACTCTGAAAATCTTGTTGGTCTGTAAGGGGCCAAGGGACTCAAATCTAGCTAAAGCATTTTAAAGTACATGTAATCAATTGGTATTTTAAACTGCAGCCTTAAACTGCTAAGAGTGGTGATACGTAGTTTAGGACCTAAAGAGCCTCTTGCTGAGGGTCAAAGAGGAGAGCGCAAAAGTTGGCTTGAAACTCAACATAAAAAAAACTAAGATCATGGCATCCGGCCCCATCACTCCTTGGCAAATAGAAGGGGAAGTCGTGGAAGCAGTGAAAGACTTCACGTTCCTGGGATCCAAGATCACTGCAGAAGGTGACTGCAGCCATGAAATTAAAAGACGCCTGCTCCTTGGGAGGAAAGTGATGGCAAACCTAGACAGCATAATAAAAAGTAGAGACAACACCCTGCCAACCAAAATCCGTATGGTCAAAGCAATGGTATTCCCAGTAGTCATGTATGGCTACGAGAGTTGGACTATAAGGAAGGCCGAGCGCCGAAGAATAGATTCTTTTGAACTATGGTGCTGGAGAAGACTCTTGAGAGTCCCTTGGACTGCAAGGAGATCAAATCAGTCAATCCTAAAAGAAATCAACCCTGACTGTTCCCTGGAAGGCCAGATAATGAAACTGAAGCTCAAATACTTTGGCCACCAAAGGAGAAGGGAGCCCTCACTGGAGAAGACCCTGATGCTGGGAAAGATTGAAGGCCAAAGAAGACGGGGACGGCAAAGGATGAGATGGTTAGACAGTGTCATCGATGCAACGAACATGAAATTGAGCAAACTTCAGAGGACGGCGGAAGACAGGAGGGTCTGGCATGATGTGGTTCATGGGGTCGCGAAGAGTCGGACTCGACTGTGTGACTGAACAACAAGAACAACAACAACAGCAACAACAACAGCAACAACAACAGCTTAGGGGCCATGAACCAGATACTGGAATCTTTTGCGTTGTCCTACAAAAGGACGTACCCAGAATCACCACAGAAACTTTGCTGAAAGTGAAATCTGAAAGTGGTGGGGCTTCTCCTCTACAGAAACATGTGAGAAGGGAAGCCAGAAATTTTTTGAAACGTGGAACATTTCAGAGGTCCTCTGCATATCCCAAGGGCCTTGCTGTCTGCTTGTTCCACCTGAGGTTTTTCTGACGACTACACAGTGTGGTGGTGATTCTCTCTGTGGGGAAGCCTCTCTGGGGAAGCCTGTCAAGATTCCATTCTTTTGGTTTTTTGGACCTCTTTTCAGATACGATTGTTCATAATTCTTCTTTGTCCTTACAGGACTGTTTCCTTCCCAGTCATATTGTCAGATGTTTGAAAAACACTTTCACTGAAGACAAATGAGAATAATCCCACCAAAGATAAGTGGGATTTATTAATTCTCATTTATAACTTCTCATTTTTGGTGGGATTGCGTCAACGAGAAATCCACAACAAACAGCCCCCCCCCTCCAGTAAAATAGTGTTTTGTTGGCTTATTTTAGTCAACTTTTGCCAAAGTGAAACAAGATTTATTCAGCTCGTTCTTCAGGTTCAGCTACATTGCAGTGTTTACAAATATTACCTCATGACGGTATCACTTCACCTGAAGCTTCCTCTTCCAAGAGTTTTCTGCGCAAGCTATCATAGGTCTGTCCTGAATGTAGCTTGCCCCAAGTAGGCCTCAGACAACATTGTTATTTTATTAACCCCCACCCCCAATTTCAAAGACAAATGATTTCTAACAAATGTATAATGCAGCACGTGGGGGGTGCTTTCCAGTTTCAGCAAATCCTGTTAGGCTGTGTGGGATGGACGACATTTAAAATGCTGTTTCTCTAATGCAGTAAAATCAGAGGAGGTGAATAGTTAACTCTGCTCTAGAATGTTGAGCTTGATTGACAGGCTGCTCCTTTTCTCTGATTAGGAAATGCAACAAACACACAAACACTGTGATATAAGCAAGTAAGGTTGCGGTCACACACACTAAATAATCCGCTTTCAATCCACTCTCAATGCACTTTCCAACTGGATTTTGCCAGTTCACACAGTAAAAATCCAGTATGAAAGTGGATTGAGAGTGGATTATATATTGTGTGTGACCACAGCCTAAAACATTTAGTAAGAATCATATTATATTATAAATAAAACTTTGCAATATTACAAGTCCATCATTCTCAATGAGCATCCAGATATAAATTCATTTCATCCCAATCTTCCTCAGGAGTAATCCTATTGTATCTTTATGTTCCTTCCATTAAGCATTGGTTTGCTCGTAACAGAACACTGAGCTGTATCAAGAGGCTGACGCCTTTCAATACAATAGGATTACTCCTGAGGAAGATTGGGATGAAATGAGTTTATATCTGGGTGCTCATTGAGAATGATGGACTCCTGGTCTTAGCTGTGTTCAACATAACTTGAGGAAGAATTCCATCTAAGAATTCAGAGTCTAGCATCAGCTTACACTGAAGCATGTTTTCACACAGACGCCAAGAATTGGAGTTTGAGATTTTGGCAAAGAGTGACTGGGTAGCAGACTCCCAATCAGGCCTAGGGTTGCCAAATCTGGATCGTCCGGGAGCGGGGGGCTCCCGGAGGATCCCGGTGTGCGCACGCGCGCGCAGCGTGCACGTCACCCGGAAGTGACGTCGCACGCTGGGGGCGGGGCCACACGATTTGAGGGGAAAACAAAAAGTTTCCCCCTCATATCGCGTGGCCCCGCCCCCAGCGTGTGACGTCACTTCCGGGTGACACGCACGCGGGGGTGGGGTTCCCCCGGGCCCCGATTCCGGCGCGCCGGGAATCGGGGCTCCGAATCGGGGGATTCCCCGCCCCCCGGCTGCATTTGGCAGCCCTAATCAGGCCAAAAGGAATAGGATTATATTTTCAGGGAAGAAATAGAAGTCCTGTCCAGTTATACAGGGAATTGGCACGTAGGTAGTCCCTGGTCTGTTGTGAAAGGAAATGGTGATAAACTGCTCAAGGGAAAGAAGACACACTGTGATTTCAGAAAAGGGGAAAGAATTTGATACACTAAAAGAGAGACCTTTCCAGAAAACCTGAACAGTTATTAGAAAACTATATGCAGAAACATTGTAACTGAAATTAAAATACTCAGTCAACCATTTCTCACTGATAAGAAGCAAGAATTTGTGAAAATCAGCTGCTAGAACACCATTAGTCTGTCAACACAAATATATACTGTTTTACCAACAATGTTTACCTCAGTCTTTCCAGTTCCTGACTACCCCATACCATCCCTGCCTATTAAATAAAACCTTTATTATTGTTCACTGTTACACAGTCTCCAGCGGCATTTCATGGGATCTAACATGAGGGCTCCTGTTTTCTCCTGAGAAGGTCCTGGGCTCGGCAAAAGTCAAATTAGATTCTGCCACAGGGTGGGAAATGGAGATTTATAAAACCACAAATCTTATCACGCTACTGGGGGCCAGCTCAGTACCTGAAAGGAACTAAGAATTTTGTGGGGAAAATCTGCCTCAGATTGGGGAGAATAACAGGGGGGTCCATTGGGGGTGGGCCTCTTACAGCTTTCCAGGTTCAGCAAATCCTGTCAGGCCGTGTTATTCCGATGACAGAATTAAGTTCTTTTTGTGTGTTTGTGGAGAATGTTCTGGGACCTTTAGCTGATGTAACTGTCTGGTTTTAATGATCCCCCCCCCCACCGCGTTGGCTTGTAAAGTAACTTGAGTCCCTGTGGATTGAGAGAAAAGTGGGACAGAAATATTTTTAATACAAAAAATTCCTCCATGCTTTCTCAATTCCTCCCCACAGCCAGATCCTGGAATGCCAGCTCTTAGAAGCAGACATTCTTAGGGTGCGGTCAGCCGGCGTGCTGAGAACGGGTTAACCTGCTCCAGTTCTAACCAGATTATATTTGATCTGGATAATCGTGATCACACTTACCTCCCTTATCCCACCTCACCACGCAGTCACATCGCTCCCCAGCATCTACACTAAAGACGTGTGGAAGTGTGTGTCGGCAGGTCCCCCCCCCCCAGTTTGTGCATGCGCATAGGCGCCCCTCCATAGAAGGGGTCACCAGGGCGAATCAATCCAACCCCTCCAACAAAAGACTTTCCTTCAAATGTTTGACTCAAAAATGGCCTCCGTGAGATCCCGAACTCATCTAAACACTAAAACAAGTGACCATTTAAATGTCGGTTTTCTAAACGCGGTGGCGGAGCTTCGCCTATGCGTGCACTGCAATGCATTAAAAAAATGGTGGGCGAAAAGCGGAAGCCTCAGGCAGCTTTCGAGCGGGGAGGGGGTTTAAACTGGAAGTGGCTCGACACTGCAGGAGCGATCAGACGTAAGAAAAGTGCAGCTAGAACCGGAGAATCAGGAAAACACCACTTGGGTTTTAAAGGGGGTTTGAGCCAGAACGCGACGGCTGGGGATGGTGCGCAGATGTTGGGCGTGTGAATGTGGATATAAAATCTGTTACTGAAGTGTGCCGAAAGCGGACTAAACGGCCCGTCTGAACATAACCTTAGTCTGAGCAGGAGCTAGAAGAAGAGTTCAAAAGGCAGTCTATTCACTGCAAAAAAACACACACAAAACCCTTAATAGCAAATACCTTGAAGGCTAAAATCATTGTAATCATTCATTAGAACTGCCAACTCAGGGTTGGGAAATTCCTGGAGATTTCGGGATGGAGCCTGGGGAGGGTAGCTTTGGGGAGGGTAGCAACCTCAGTGGGGTAAAAGCACCCATTTTGTCCATGGGAACAGATCTCGGTTGTCTGGAAATAAGTTGTAATAGTGGGAGATCTCCAGGTCCCACCTGGAGGCTGGCAACCATAGACAGGAACATGTTATCTGTGTACCACAAGACGGTCATGGTCTCCCCATCTGTTTCCATGTGGGTTTGACCTGTGAAGCCTCCATGGTATGGATTCAGGACACCTGAAGGATAGCCGCCGCCTCCTCTATGAAGAAGATGCCCGTGGAGATCAGTGGCAATTCTGGGGGTCACCAGGCCCCACCTAGAGGCTGGCAACCCGGATCATCATCAACACCATCCTGGCAACTCAAGGGATTTTTTTCCGGTCAATTGACTACCTTACACACACAGACACGGCTATGTGCACACATTTCTTTAACTATCAGATCAACCATGTGTCTCTATACCATCTCCTTGGTAACTGTGAACAGGAAAGCCTTGCTCTGAAGTCGCACAGAGAATTCCAGCTACGCAGAACCCTTCTGCTTCTTCTTTTCCCTGGGCAACTGTACTTGCTTTATGAACATTCACCATGAAAGGGCGTTTTGGTCCACATACAAGAAGAAAAGAGATTGGATTTATACCCCGCCCTTCACTGCCCGAAGGAGTCTCAGAGCGGCTTGCAAACTCCTTTCCCTTCCCCTCCCCACAACAGTTACCCTGCGAGGTAGGCAGGGCTGAGAGAGCTCTTTCGAGAACTGCCCTTGAGACAGCTCTGAGAGAACTTGTGACTAACCCAAGGTCACACCAGCAGCTGCATGTGGAGGAGTGGGGAATCAAACCCGGTTCTCCCAGGTCAGAGTCCATGCTTCTAACCACTACACCAAACTGCCAAAGCCCTGATTTATTTCATCCAGGGTTAATTTGTAAAACCAGGATTCAGCTTCCAGATGATTAATCACATCCTGGTTTTCGACAGGTGCCAGGTTCATCACTTGTACTCTGTCCAGGTGTCTCTGAAAACAGATCAGCCAATATCATAATGCCCCTATAGAAATCAATGATGCGACCTCATTTGGAATACTGTGTACAGTTCTGGTCACCACACCTTAAAAAGGATATTATAGCTTTGGAAAAAGTGCAGAAAAGGGCAACTCGAATGAAAGGGTTGGAACACTTTCCCTATGAGGAATGGTTAAAGCGCTTAGGGCTCTTTAGCTTGGAGAAACGACGACTGAGGGGTGACATGATTGAGGTTTATAAGATTATGCATGGGAAAGAGCAGGTAGAGAAAGAGGTACTTTTCTCCCTTTCTCACAATACAAGAACTCGTGGGCACTCAATGAAATTGCTGAGCGGTCGGGTTAGAATGGATAAAAGGAAGTACTTCTTCACCCAAAGAGTAATTAACACATGGAATTCACTGCCACAGGAGGTGGTGGTGGCTACAAGCATGGACGGCTTCAAAAGGGAATTAGATAGGAATATGGAGCAGAGGTCCATCAGCGGCTATTAGCCACAAGGTATAGATAGGGGCTCTGGGGCAAGTGATGCGCTGTCATCTTGGTGCTTGGGGGGTCAACAGTGGGAGGGCTTCTAGTGTCCTGGCCCCACTAGTGGACCTCCTGATGGCACTGGTACTTCTGGCCACTGTGTGACACAGAGTGTTGGACTGGATGGGCCTTTGGCCTGATGCAACATTGGCGTCTCTTATGTTCTTATGTTCTCTGTTGCTGGGAAACAAACCAGGATGTCTGCATTCATACATC
The DNA here is from genome assembly GCF_001447785.1 of Gekko japonicus. Lineage (NCBI taxonomy): Eukaryota > Metazoa > Chordata > Lepidosauria > Squamata > Gekkonidae > Gekko > Gekko japonicus. The sequence continues at coordinate 185,854 of NW_015160277.1, read as the reverse complement.
ACAGCAGAATTAAAACCATGGTTAATAAAGCAACTTCAAGCCATGGTTCTGGATGCTGGCTTGATGGACCTTCACTAACCATGATGGAGTGGCCCGCATTCCAGGGACCACAGTACCCATAGTATGCTTGACTGAATCCATGTGTCCCCCAGCAAGATCCCCTTGCTAATATTTGATGGGGGGGGGTAGGGAGAAAGAGAAGAGACTGAAGCAAGCACAGCTGTCCCGGCACTCTCCTAGTCCTGCTCCTCAGAGCATAGTTTGCTGTGCTCTAGGCAAAACAATGGGCAGATAGAGGAACAGATGTGCGGTTATGCTGACAACCGAAAGTCCTGAATCATGTTACAAAGACAACTGGGGGGGGGAGGTGGGGGGAAGGTTAGTACTCGGAGTGCAGAAATGCATTTTTTTCTTTGGAGGTTTGAAATGAGCAAAACCTTCTCTCTGAGTTTTTAATAGTCCCCCCTCCCCAGTCTCTGGGCAGAGAACGGCAAGAAGAGGAGAAGTCAGTTCAATTGCTTTCCAGGCGTACCTCAGCCCATCTTCATACAAATGTTAATAGATTTAGCAAGAGAGATAATGGGCGGGTCATGCTCACCCCCTTGTCCAAGCAGGGAACAGAGGTTTGGAGTACCTCTCCAAATAATCTCCAGGAAGGAAATTTCTGGAGACGTCAGGGGAAACCTCCTTGACCTGGCCTGACTGGGTCAGTGGGAGGGGAAAGGGAGATGATAAAAACTCCTTGGAGCAAGGAGGAGGTCTCTTTCATGCTGAGTCCATCAGAGGAGACAGAACTCTGCCAGTAGGCAGTGTGGAAGGGAAGCTGGGAGCGCTGATCCTCTTGGCAGCTAATTCCCAAATCGACCAGCTGGTGGCAGCATACAGAAGGATAAGCATGAATTAAACCCCTACAAGGGGGTGGGCACCCCCAGAGAGCACTGCATTACTGGGTGGAGACTAAGGATCCCCAGTGGTGCCTAGGTGCTTCAGAGGGCTGCAAAAGAGCAGGGCCCACAGGCCAATGGGACTGTTCCACTGCACCCCTCAAATGCTGTGTTTGTCACCCGTACTAGAGGGATGAGCGACTTGAGTAGTCCAGCCATGCTGGAGGCTGGATCATAGCAGACAGTTAGCAGCACACAAGAGTACAATTTTGCCTCCAGGCACATCCATTTGAAACGACAGGGAAGACAGGTACAAGTTGGTAGGCTCAGTGCAATTAAGGAAAGTGGAATGCTGCCAAAGAAAGACACTCCGTTAGAACCTCTCCTTGTCAAAAGAGCATCTGTAGTTTTCTATCTCTGAATAACTGTGATCCTCTCAGAACTTCACTGTGTGAAGGCAAAACTGCTAAGAACATAAGAGAAGCCATGATGGATCAGGCCAGTGGCCCATCCAGTCCAACACTCTGTGTTACACAGCGGCCAAAACCCAGGGGCCATCAGGAGGTCCACCAGCGGGGCCACAACTCCAGAAACCTTCTCACTGTGCCCCTCCCAGCACCAAGAATACAGAGCATCCCTGCCCCAGATAGAGTGTTCCATTTATAACAGTAAAGGTAAAGGTTCCCTTGCTCGAAAGCCAGTCGAGTCCGACTCTAGGGTTGCGGTGCTCATCTCCGTTTCCAAGCCGAAGAGCCAGCGCTGTCCGAAGACGTTTCCGTGGTCATGTGGCCGGCATGACTATACACCAAGGCGCACGGAACGCTGTTACCTTCCCACCGAAGTGGTACCTATTTATCTACTTGCAATTTCTTGCTATCGAACTGCTAGGTTCCACTTTGTGACTAATTGCCAGTGAAGGACCTCTCCTCCGTATGCTTATCCAGTTGCCTCATGAAGCTGTCTATGCTTGTAGCCGCCACCACTTTCTGCTGCAGCGTTCTGCTCGGGGGGGCGGGGGGAGGAATGGAAAATCCATCCCCTCATCCCATTGCCAAAGAACTGGTAAAGTGTTGTGGTGATCGCTGCTGGGGGGTCCCTGTTTCAAATTTCACCACTGCCACCACCTCACCAGGTAGCCCTAGTCAAGCCCCCCCCCCCATTCTCAGCATCCCATTCTGCAACGTGAGGTTTAACATATAGAGGAGGAAGAAGAAGAGATTGGATTTATACCCCGCCCTTCACTACCCAAAGGTGTCTCAGAGCAGCGTACAAACTCCTTTCCCTCCCCACAACAGGCACCCTGTGAGGTCGGTGGGGCTGAGAGAGCTCTGACAGAAACTGCTCTTTTTCAAGAACAGCTCTTATCAGAACTACGGCTTGTCCAAGGTCGTCCAGCCAGGTGCAAGTGGAGGAGTGGGGAAATCAACCCCGCCTCTCCCAGATTAGAGTCCGCGCCCTTAACCACGACACCAAACTGGCTCTTTTCATGAATTTCTGTAAAGCAGGGGTCTCCAATCTTTTCAGGCCCACAGACACCTTTGGGATTCTTACGCGGTGTGGTAGGCGCAGCCACAAAATGACTTCCACGAGACTGGTGCTTCAGGAGGTGGGCCCAGTCACAAAATGGCTGCCATAGGAGGTGAAGCCAACACAAAATGGCTGCCACAGCTTACACAGTCACACAGAGTGACGATCCTTGTGCTGTGGTGGCAACTGCTGCCAAGGCAACATCTTTCAAAATCTGCACAACCCATCAAACTTCCAGGGGCCAATCAGAAGCCTTCCTGGGCAGAAGTTCCACCTGGCTCTGCCCACTTTCTAAAAAACACTTAGCGGGTGCCAGGAGAAGTGTTGGCAGGCCCCACGGCACCCGCAGTTACCGTGTTGGGGACCCCTGGTTATTATTGAGAATAACAGACGTGACGTGCTTTGAAAATCTGTTAACAGCGGTTCCCAATCTTTTTGAGTATCCATTTTTAACATCAAAAATATTGTAGTAGCTGCAATAGTAGCTGCACCATCAGTATCCGTTGATTGAGAAAACACACGACAAAAAAAACCCCAATTATTTCAGCAGTGCTTATAAATGGATTTGTATTCATTTCACAGCATCCACGTATGTTTGAAAAACGATAACATGTATGTGTGAGACGTATTACTTCTTCACTCGACATTAGGGATGTTTGCTTATTTCTTATATGGAGTTATTCAATAAAACGGCTCGTGGTACACTGCAGCTCTCTTTTTTATCAAATTTTTTTTTATTAAGTTTTTAAAATATAGAAGGGTAAAGAAGAGAAAGGGTAAAAGCAATACTTTCCTACGTGTAACTTTCCTCTACTTGTAAATTCATGTTATACACAGATAAACTGCAAGATTTAAAAGTTTATGAAGGCTTCCTAATTATTATTTTAAAAGTTCATATCTTTATATTTCTCTCTTATCCAATTGCAGAATGGAGTCCATAGTCCAACAAAGTCTTGTTCCATTTGGCCTTTTGGCATCGAAGTCAATTCGTCCATTTCTACACTTTCCATAATCTTCGCTATTAAATCATGTTCGAAGGTGTTGATGGAAATTTCCAATATGTTGCCAGTAAGATTCTCGCTGCGGTTACTACATGGATTATAAAATATCTTTGATTTTTGTCAAAATACCAGAGCATTGTGCACTGCAGCTTTCAAAGTCTGGAAGTCTGGCTGAAGGGGTAGACAGTGCAGACCAATGGCTTGGGACAGTACAAAGAAGTTTCCTACGTTTGTATAATTTGGAGTTACTGGTCGGGTTACCTAGTCGGGTTCGAGTCCAGCAGCACTTTAGGGACCACAAGATTTTTGGGGGTATGAGTTTTTGTGAGTCAAAGCTCTGGCAACGGGAGCTTTGACTCTTGAAAGCTCATCCCCAGAAAAACCTTGTGGGTCTCTCAGGAGTTGCTGGACTCCTATCTAGCCGTATTCCTGCAAACACATTTGGATGCGCAATGAACTTTTCAGTCCCTGGCAGAATAACTGGCGGGTTTGTATTTATTTATATGTTAACCCTGCTTTTCAGTGGTCAGTGGGCTCCCAAAGGAGCCCGTGGGCATCAAAATCCAACGCCAATAATGATTAAAGTGCAATACAGAAAGTGCTGCTTGTGGAGAGAATTCTCAACTGTGCTGGACCCAGACGTGACCAGGGGATGCCTGGTTGTTGTCTCCACCCCCACCCCGGGCTCAGTGATGGCTCTCGGGTTGGAGGAAGGGGGAGCTCGCTTCCAGAACATGCTCCCAGGTCTCTGAGCATGGGTGTTGAGCTTCAGGTCTTCCCCCCAGCTGGCAATGTAGCAATTACTGATGAGTAAAGGTTTCTCTTGCTCAAAAGCCAGTCAAATCCGACTCTAGGGGGCACTGCTCATCTCTGTTTCCGAGCCAAAGACCCAGCTGTCTGAAGACTTTTCTGTGGTCATGTGGCCAGCATGACTAGATGCCGAGGCGCATGGAAAGCTGTTATTAATTGGGGGGGGGATAAATACAAAGTCCGGGGGCACCTTGCTGGGGGCTGAAAGTGTCCTGAAGTCGCAGCTGACCTGGGGTGACCTTGTAGTGGTGTCAAGGCAAAAGACAAGCAGAGGTGGTTTGCCGTCGCCTGCCTCTGCGTAACAACCCCCGGACGTCCTCAGTGGTCTCCCTTCCAAAGACTAACCAGGGCCAGCCTTGCTTCGTAGCCCGGGTCGGATGAGAGGGGGCTAGCCGGGGCCACCCAGGCCAGGGGGAAGCTTGGTGCGGATGGAAAGTGCTGTCAAGCCGTGTCTAATTTAGGGTGACCCCTTAAGGGCTTTCAAGGCGAGAGATAACCAGATGGGGCTTACCACTGCCTGCCTCTGCATCGGGACCTTGGGCGTCCCTGGTGGTCTCCCACCCAATTACTGAGCTTAGCTTCCAAGACCCAAGGAGAACAGCATAGCTTGGGCCATCCTTAACAAGTGAAGAAGAAGAGGAGATTGGATTCATACCCCGCCCTTCACTAGGAGTCTCAGAGCGGCTTACAAACTCCTTTCCCTTCCCCCTCCCCACAACAGGCACCCTGTGAGGTCGGTGGGGCTGAGAGAGCTCTGACAGAAACGGCTCTTTTTTAAAGAACAGCCCTTATCAGAACTAGGGCTTGCCCAAGGTCATCCAGCCAGGTGCAAGTGGAGGAGTGGGGAATCAAACCCGGTTCTCCCAGATTAGAGTCCGCGCACTTAACCACCACACCAAACTGGCTCCCAGCATAAGCTTTCTTGAGTCAGAGCTCACTCCAGAGGCATGTGCTGTCTGGGGCTGACTGCTCCTCTCCACACTCACTGGGAAACCCTGGAATGGTCAAGAGGGAGGCACCAGGTCCAGGCGAAACTGCTGATCCCTGGCTGCTTCCCTGAGGGCAGAGGTGTAGGAGGGGCTGGAAAGCAACCCAAGTGCAAAGGGGTTCATGGGCCCCTCACAATAATTCTGAAGCACCACCAAGGTCCTCGGCACACAGGTTGGGGGCCACTGCTTCAGGGTTCCCCAACGTGGCGCCCCTTAGCACCTTCCCTGGTGCCCGTCAAGTGTTTTTAGACAAGGGGCGGGGCTTCTGCTCAGCAGGGCTTCTGATTAGCCACTGGAAATCTGTTGAAGAGTTGCGACAGATTGTTATGCGTGACCTCACTCCCTGACATTGTTGGCTCCACCTCCTGTGACGGCCATTTTGCAGTCAGCTCCACCTCCCCCAGCAGCTGTGTTGTGGTCATGCCCACGACCTCCTGTCACAATTCCAAAGGTGTGCACAAGTTCAAAAAGCCTGGGGACTCCTGGAGGCTCACTTCAGATGATCCTGCAAACCATAAATTTAGCTAGAAAGCACTTTGCACGGATACACAGGCAGGCAGGCTGACTAATTAAAGTCCAGGGATATCATTGTGGGGAGCAATTTCATCGGCTCACAAGAGATTAATACGGAGCAGAATTTATAGCAAGCTGGCACCAAGACGGCTCCTCTGTAGTTTATGTCTCTAAGCTGTAATTCTGATACCCTTGACCTAACCCATTTCTTAGAACTGGCAGTAGATTTTTGTTCTAAACTAGTATTTTTCCTTCACTGCCCTACTTTTGATCAACATTTAATATCTCAATTTGTTTCTGCTTCTTGCCTATCCTTAGGGCTCTTCCCCCCCCCCCACTGCTTTGGCCTCACAGTCTACGCCCCCCCACACACCATTAGCTTTTCTTTACAGGAACCAAGGCTTGAAGGCCTGAGAATATTGTTGTGGTTGCAGAACAACCCTCACAGCCACTGAGAGTTCTGCGGGCATTCTTTTCTTAAAGCAACAGGCTCTGTTTCTGTTATTTTGGTGTGTTTTAATCCCTTTTTTTAAAAAAATTCAGATTTTTCTGCAACTCTGGGACTTCCTTCAATTTCAACTTCATTCAGTTTTGACTAACAAACTTTACTGTAGCCTAAGCTTTCGAGAAGCACAGCACTCTTTGTCAGATACATGGAGGATATGAAGAAACTGTCCAGAGATGTAGAAGTGGTAAAGGGAGTTGGGGCAGTGGGGGCTCAGAGGTTAAGACGCTGAGCTGCAGACCAGAAGGTCTGTAGCTCAGCAGTTCGAGACCCGAGTGCTGCAGGACAGAGTGAGCTCCCGTCTCTGGTCCCAGCTCCTGCCAACCTAGCAGTTCGAAAGCAAGAAATTGCAAGTAGATAAATAGGTACCGCTTCGGAGGGAAGGTAACAGTGTTCCGTGCACCTCAGCATTTAGTCATGCCGGCCACATGACCATGCAAATGTCTTCGGACAGCGCTGGCTCTTTGGCTTGGAAACGGAGACGAGCACTGCCCCCTAGAGTTGGATTTGACTAGCTTTCAAGCAAGGGAAACCTTTACCTTTACGGGGAGGGGGGAGAGGATGCAGAAAGTGCCATGTAAATGCAAAACAGTTGCAAGAGTCATGAAAAAGGTTGAATGCACAATCTAGGCTGGGTGTGAACCCTTCCTTCAATCGATGAATCTCAATGGAATAACTGAAAGGCGGTTACTTCTGGTAATGAGATAACCATCCAAAGTCTCTGTTCAATCCAAGTCTGACTGAGTCAAATTTACATATGAATCCCAATTCAGGAGCTTCCCTTCCCCCTTGGATTTTGGTTTTCAACTTTCTGTTGAACTGTTTTGTAGAGGACCCCCTCCCCTCCCCTCCCCCAGTCTGTCCCTAGCTCCAATTTGTGGCCTCACAGATCAAATCCTCCTTGGCAGGGTTCACAAACAGGTATGATAGTACTGTGGCCTTAAGTGTGCTAGCGGCAGCACAGGGAGTGAGCACAGGAGGCTGGTTAGAATGTGGGAGCAAGAGCCCGGAGACCTGGGTTCAAATCCCCCCCCCATGCCACAGAAACTGACTGGATGACCTTGAGGCAGTCATAGGAACCTGGTCGTACTTCCATCACAGGGTGGTTCTAAGAATAAAGTGGAGGAGGAGGCTGCTACCTTGTGCAGCACCTCGAGCCCTTCTTCAGAGGCAGGGCAGGATATTTTAAGTGTGCCAGCCCATGTGCACATGAAAGCTTACACCCAGAATAAAACTTTGTTGGTCTTCACGGTGCCTTTGGACTCAAAACTCTGTCCTGCTGCTTCAGACCAAGAGGGCTGCCCACTTGGAGACTTCCTGCTGTCATTCTGGATCTCTTACCACCTCCTTCCCTGCATTTGCTGGGTAGGG
>NW_015160277.1:177874-178238 GCF_001447785.1 Gekko japonicus | reverse complement strand
TGAAAGAGTGGGCGCTGAAGCCCTTTCCGTGGTCCTCCCTGCCCCGTTTCGGGTGCCAGTGGGTTTTCCAGCCAGAGGGGAATGCCCACCATTTCACTGGGGGGGGGGACCTGCTTTGCGAGGAGGCAAACTCCGCAGCCCCCGCAAACACCCACCACCAGGCCAGTGGCCGGGAGTCTCCAGGCCTCCCACTATTCCTTCTTGACTTCCACACTCGCCTTCTGGACCACAAGAAGAGCACAACGAACCACGAATCCGGCAACCGACACTTCCTGCGTGCAGAAGACTTAATCTGAAGCTGAAATGGGGCCAGGACTGAAGTCTGTCCGGAGTTTAAACGGGGTTGCCAACTCCGAGTTGGAAA
>NW_015160277.1:152867-176506 GCF_001447785.1 Gekko japonicus | reverse complement strand
GGGTCTCGGAGGCTTGTCCCGGTCACGACCAGCTGGGGGCACGTGGAAGCAGCAGCGCCAGGGCCGCCTGGGCATCGGGCCTCCTTGGGAGCCTGGCGGCGGCGGCAGGCCCCCCGTTGGTTGAACGGCCCCGATGGCCTCTGGCTCGTCCCCGCCAGGTTTGGCGACCTGATCCTCTGAAAGGGCGGGTGCTCGAGACGGAGCCTGGCAGCTCCTGCATCTGGGGCCGGTGCGCGACCCCTGCCCCCCCTCCCCCTCCCCGGGCACCATCCCCGCGGACACTTCCCGAGTGGTCTCCGGCGGCATTAAGCCGCCGCTGGGTCGGGTTGAGCTGCTCAATCCCACGGCTTTGCCCTTCTCTTGTGAGCTATGGATGATGTAGGGATGCCAGCCTCCAGGTGGGGCCTGGAGATCCTCTGGAATGACACCTCATTTCCTGATTACAGAGATCCGTTCTCCTGGGTGAAAATAGATGCTTTGGAGGGTGGACTCTCTGGGACCCTCCTGCCGAGGTCCCCGTCCTCCCCAGGCTCCGCCCTCCGATCTCCAGGAAGTTCCCAGCCTGGATCTGGCAACCCCACCCCCCCATCCCCTGAGGGTGGCCAAGAGAGACCGAGCGACCCCAGGGTGATGCTCGGATCCTCCCTGGGAATGACACGTTATGGCACTTTCCCTGCTGCCCCCATGGGGTCTTGATGCTTTGTGTTTACAGAGAGCCATTCAAAACCGTGAAACTTCTCTTGCAAGTAGGAAACACCTCTGGAGAGGTTGGATCTCCAGCATCTGTCCATCTGGAACATTTTTAATCTCCTCCACCGTGGTCTGGGGAAACAGAAGGTGGAGTGAATGGTTCTCGCATTCACACTTTGACCTCACAGACAGCTCTGTTGTGGGTAGGTGAGGCTTCCAGAGGGTGACCTGCTCAGGGCCACCTATTGAATGCACAGCCCAGGCTTCTGGTTGCCCATCTGACCATTGCGCGGCACTGGAGCCCCCCTCAGTCTGGGTGAGCACCCCGGAAACACGTTGGGTTTGAGTGCAGGAGCCACCTTAGAGACCAACCAGGTTTTCGTGGTGTGAGCTTTCGAGAGACAAAACTCCCTTTGTCAGATAACTTGGAAACATGTTGTGTTTAAGATGGAGATGATTTCCCGAGTCGTGCACCGTAAACAAGGTGGTACTTCAGTTTGGCAAAGGGGGAGACACCTGTTGAAGTTTGTGTCGTGTCGGTTTATGCGTGGCGCTGTGGTTGAATTGTCCCGCCCTCCCGTCTCGTATTCTGAACGATTGAAAATCTAAGTTGGTGTTTGTCAGTCGCTTGGACCAAGCTGAGATTTGTAACCTTTTGCAACGCGTGGTTTCTGGTCAGATCTGTTTTTCAAGCGTGCTACTTGTGAATTTTGCACACGCAGGTTCCAGGTGCATTCCCTTGTAGCTTGAGGGTGGGGCTACTGTGTTGGACCTGGGGTCCGTCAAGGTCAGTGTTGTCTGCAGTGGTTAGAGGGGCCCTCCGAGGCTTCTCATATCACCAGTGGTGGTGGAATGTGCCGTCAAGTGAAGGGAGTTTCCAAGGCCAGTGATGCTCAGGGGTGGCTTGCCATGGCCTTCCTCTGTGTAGCGACCGAGAACCAACCAGAGCCGACCCTGCTTAGCTTCTGAGATCTGATGGGATCGGGCTAGCCTGGGCCATCCAGTTCAGGGCCAGATCACCCATCTCTTAGTTGGCGATGCCAGGAATTGAACCTGGGTCCTTCTGCATGCGAGGCGGATGCTCTGCCAATGACCTTGTCTCAGTGATGAATTCAGAGACCAGAGTGGGTGGCCTGTTTATTGAGCTTCTCTGTGTGTGTGTGTGAGTGTGGAGGGGGTGCGATCTGAGTGGTAAATATCCATATGTCAAAACTTCAAGTAATGCAGCTGTAGCTGTGCATGGAATGCGCGTGCAGAGCTCTGGGCTGGGTGGTTTCAGGGGGAGCATGGTGTGTGCAGTTCTGCAACCCGGGAGCCGAGATGTTCCTTTAAAGCAGCGCAGACAGTCCCAGGGGAAGGGCTGCACAACAGGTTGGGGTGGGGTTTTTTAGATCTAATTGTTGATGGCCTTTTGCGTTGGGTGGGGAGGTTTTCAGGGGTCATTTCGTAGAAAAAGAGGTGCAGGAGCTCATAAGCATAACTCATTTGCATATGCCACACCCCCTTACATCCCTGGAAGTGTGTCAGAAGGCAACACCCCCCCCTCAGGCTCCACTGGACTGTTTTGGATTGCTAGCTATTGGGGGGGGGGGACGTGCGGATCTGCCCTCGCAGAGGAGGGAGAGCTTGTACCTGAATAAAACTTGGTCTTTAGGGTAGGGCGGGATACAAATCTAAAGATAAATAAATAAATAAATAAAGGTGCCACTGGACTGTTTTGGACCGGGGTGGGTGGTGGGGCTCTGCAACTTACCTGGCTGCTTCTTGCTCTGACTGAGGGCTTCTGGGAGCAGGGGGTGGGGGCTCCTGCAGGAAATGACCCCTGGGGGTTTTAATCCGGAGGCGTTTAAAAAAAATTATGATAATTTAAAAATGAAAAATGGCTGCTTGGCTTGTTTCTGTGGCTGGAGGTAGGATGTTGAGAACATTTTAACAAAGGAATGCATCTTGGTGCTTGACTAGCCTAGTCTTGTCGGATCTCAGCTAAGTGGGGTCAGTCCTGGTCAGTATTTGGAAAGGAGACCACCTAGGAAGTCCAAGGGTGCTGTGCAGAGGCAGGCAGTGGCAAACCACCTCTGTTCATCTCTTGCCTTGAAAACTCCATGATCCTGGGATCACCAAGAGTTGGTTGCGATTTGTCTACATGCAGTTGTTGTTGTTATCATTATCAGAGACTTGCAAATGGCTACTTCACTTGGATCCAGTAATCATAAAATAATTTCAAAGAGTTTTTAAAAATCCCCTTCAGGTAACTGATGATTAATAGAGGCAATTAAGTTAGAATTAAATATTTAGCTGTAAAATTTGTGATGCTCTGTCTTCAAAGGAATTGCTGCTTCTTTTCCTGCATGGTGTGTGGTGGTTAGAGGGTCAGACTAGGATGTGGGAGGCCTGGGTTCAAATTTTCCCTTGGCCTCTCGGCATAACCTACCTCACAGCGTTGTTGTGAAGATAAAATGTAGGACAGGAAAATGGTGTGAGCTGCATTAAGTCCCCAGTAAGGGGAAAGACTGGGTAGAAGTGAAGTAAGTAAACCTGTCAGATAGAGAATGGAAGCGTCTACTAACATTGTTTTCTTGTAACAGTCAACAAAGCGCGTATTGCGAAGGTTGACTGTTATTCAGGGATACATGAGTTCCTGGTAAATCTGCAGTTCTTTACAAACTACCAGGCTTGGATTAATGTTTTTAAAATTGTGGTGATGGATCTCGTACTGCCTCACATATGTGAATTCGTAGCTTTGTAACGTCAGTTCCTCATTTTTGTGGCTTCTCTTCCTTAATTTGCTGCTGAGATTATAAAGTGTAGCTGCTCAAACGTCCAGGGGGAGGTTCGTTTGTCTGTGAGAATTCAACATGGGTCAGAATCTAAAGGGCTTGGCTAGCTTGAGCTGCCCCCGACACAAGGACGTGGGAAGCGGGGTGGGCCTAGAAACAGCCCTTGAGGAAGGGAGGGGTGTGCTAGGATAGGGTTGCCAGCTCCAGGTTGGGAAAGACCTAGAGGTCTGGGGAGGGGTGGGACCTAAGCGGGCTATAATGCCACAAAAGCAGCCAGTTTCTCCAAGAGAACCGATCTCTGTCGTCTGGAGACCAGTTGTAATTCTGGGAGATCTCCAGGTCCCACCTGGCAGTTGGCACCTCTCCGTTAGGACCTCTGGTGTCCGAGAACGGCAGCGCTAGGACTGGTTTTGTGGGTCGAGAGGAGTCCAACAGGAGGAGGGGAAGAAATTTGGAACCGGAGAGGAGTAGCGAGAGTCTCATTTGCTTCAAAGCTACAAAGATAAGGTAGGCTGAAGTTTGCTCATTGATTGGGAAATAATGGACCAGCTCTCTGGCTGAAAGCTTCTCCTTCTAAACAAAGCATTCAAAAGGTGCACTCTGGTTATATTTGTGCACACTTTAATGTACCATTTCATCTGGTCATTTCTTTTTACTAATCCTCTCGTGGTTTCCTTCCTAGAAGTACAAGGCCTTAAACCATTAAAGACAATAAAATGCATGTGTGTGTGTATGTGTATATATATGTGTGTGTGTGTGTATGTATCTATATATAGGCAGTTTCTTTTATCAGACTGTCCACGTACCAGTCCCAATGATCACTTAATGGCTCATGCTTTCTTTTTCTGCCTTTAAGTTTTTACAATGCATACGTTTGAACCTGTTTTTCTTTTAAATTGAATAATGCCCTAAACCAACCTCTGATAGGCTGAACTCCCTGCGGCTGGAGGCGGGCGGGTGTTGAATAACAGAGATTCTGTTAGGCTTAGCTCTAGTTGAAGAAGTGAGTGTCAGTTCATCAGTTCTGTTGTGTGTGGGGGGGGCATGGACTTGCCCTGGGGGAGAGAATGCAAATGCCACCATTGGTTTCTGTTGAGTTCCTGTCATATAATAATAATAATAATAATAATTAATTGTGTGTCGACAAGTCACAACTGACTTGTGGCGATTCCTTATGGGGTTTTCAAGGCCAGAGACGAGCAGGGGTGGGTTGCCGTTGCCTTCCTCCGCCTGACAGCCAGGGACCCTGCTGAGCTTAGCTTCCAGGCTCCAATGAGGTCAGGCTAGTGTAGGACCTTCCGGCTGCTTGGTGTCCTGGAAGCATCTGAAAAATGAAGACCGTTTCATGGAATGAAGACAAGGGAGAGGTGCCCATGTAGGGCAGAGCTTTTGTTCAGTGTCTGGGGTGGGAACACGTGGCCTGCAGGGGGAATTTTTACAGGAGTGAATAAAATATTTACGGAATAGAGCCATGAGCCCAGGAAGTCCTTGCTTTAAATCTGGGAGTGTTGCTGGAGACCAAGATCATTTCTGCCCTCGTATTCCCCGTTACTATGTATGGGTCTGGAAGTTGGACGATGAAGAAAGCGGACAGGAAGGAAGTTGAGTCTTTTGAACCGCGGTGTTGGAGGAGAGCTTTACAGATACCGTGACCCACCCAAAAGACAAATCGAGTGGGTTCTAGATCAAATCCATCCAGGCTTCTTGTTGGGTGATAGTGAGATATTGAAAAAATTGTATTTAGCAGAGATAAGTTAGTCCAGCAGAGCCAGAGTAAAACAATTCAGACTGAGAGTCCATGTGTGATTAAAATATAAAGTTTTTACTAAATTCTAGCATGGGGAAGGGTAACTGGGATGAAAATAACAACAGAGCATAATCGGCTACATCCTTACTCTACAAAGACAAAACTAGAAGAGAGAGCTACTTCAGAACACCAAACAAAGACGGGAAGAGAAGCCATAAAATGGTAATACACCTTAACACTTTAGTCCCAATCAGATTCCTAGATCAGGGAGAAAATTCCTGGGCTTTCTACAGCTAAAGAACATTGGTTACATAAGAAACATGTGACTTCCTGTGAGTAACATTACATAAACAAACATTTAACCCCAGAAATACTGAGTGTTTTCAACTTGTAATACCCAACACTTCTCCCTAGAAGAAGACAAGACTGAACTGAAGCGATGGTCCTGAAGTCACATCATGAGAAGACGAGACTCACTGGAAGAGACAACCGTGCTAGGGAAAGTTGAAGGCAGGCCCACAGCTGCAGTGGGTCATCTCGGGGGCTGGGTCCCCCAACCTGCTGCCCAGGCCTCCCGACTTCCCATCCAGCCGGTTAATTTTATTCTATTTTTTGCATGCGCCACGGCTGCACGGAGCCGAGCTGTCGCCCTGCCTTCCAGCAGTGTACCTCTGGCTTGGTGTGGGCGAGGCACGCCACGGGGCACATTTGCTCCCCACTGCAGCCTTCTCTCTCTGTCTCTCTCATCACTTCTCTCTCGTCGCTCCTGACACAGTGCCCCCTAACTTATTTAAATGCCCCCCAAAGTAAAAAAATATCCTGGCTGTGGCCTTGCTTGAGGGCGGCAGAAAAAGCGGAAGACTCAACATGAGACGGATTGATTCAGTCAAGGAAGGCATAGCCCTCAGTTTGCAAGACCCGAGCAAGGCTGCTAAAACTAAAGGTAAAGGTTCCCTTGTTCGAAAGCCAGTCGAATCCGACTCTAGGGTTGCGGTGCTCATCTCCGTTTCAAAGCCGAAGAGCCAGCGCTGTCCGAAGACGTTTCCGTGGTCATGTGGCCGGCATGACTAAACACCAAGGCGCACAGAACGCTGTTCCCTTCCCACCGAAGTGGTACCTATTGATCTACTTGCAATTTCTTGCTTTCGAACTGCTAGGTTGGCAGGAGCTGGAACTAGAGAGGGGAGCTCACTCCGTCATGCGGCACACTCGGGGTCTCGAACTGCTGAACTACCGACCTTCCACAGCCTGCAGTTCAGCGTCTTAACCACTTGAGCCACCGCAGCTAAAAATAGGAGGACGTTAATTGGTAGATGTTAGATTCAAGTCCAGAAACCAACGAGATTTCCAGGGTGTGTGAGTTGCCGAGAGTCATTGCTCCCTTCATCAGACACGGGTAGGAATGGAGATCTCCAAGACCTTATATCCCAGTCAGAAGGTGAGAGGGGTGCTGTAAAAAAATGCTTGTAAAGGATGCAGAAATACAGAGCAGAATGTGTTCCGGTTGATTAGAGCAGAGGGGAAATGTTTGGGGCAGAAAATTAGCATCCGTTGTGGGATAAGAATCCGGTGTCCTTATTCAGGTGGTTGGTGGTGGTGGTGGTGGGGAAGATCCATTGTTCTGAATTTATGAATGAATGAACTCAAGTTCAGCAGTCTCCCGTTGTAGTTGTAATTTCCCCTAGAGGTTCCTTTGTTTGAGGACCGCCATTCTTAGGTCTGCAATGAAATGACTTGGAAGATTAAGATAATCTCCCATTGTTTTTTTGAGTCTGGTGGTTCTCCCGTTGTTCAGAACACACACAAAAGATGACAGTTTAAAATCTCAGTCCTAAAAACCAAACTATTGCTTAGCGCCTGAGATCCAACGGGACTGGACTAGTCTGAGCCATCCAGGTTGTAAGGTAGTCCTCCGAAAAGCGAGATTTTGGACTGACTGCGGGAATTTTTAGCTTGGATGGTTCAGTCTGAATCCTGGGTTTCAGACTTCAGCAACAAATCTAGCCTTTGCTCTTAATTAGGACTTCGATATGCAGTGGAGCAGCACAGGGACATTGTAAATATAAATTGGGAATATAGAATTAGATACAAGGGGTAACTATTAGAAAGGAGGAAATAATATAGGAGTTGAAGTATTATAACAAGGGCATAGCAAGGAGGTGAAGACCTCTGGCAAAAGGGTGGAGGCTCCCCTCCGGCAGTAGGGATTTCCCCATCAGCACCCAGTATCGGAGGCAACCCCGTCCGGCTTTCTCTTCTAGGTACTGAAGAAGACATAAGAAGAATATAATAGAGTATGATATAGAGGAAGTTGCCTGGTGGTGTTATAAGCGGGTAATATAAGGAAATGAGAAAAAGAAGAGGCTATAAACAAGATTGGGATTAAGATGTAAACAGACGATATGTCACCTCTGGTTTTTTTGTTTGTTTAGTTTCAAAAGGAGTATAATATATTAGGAAAGAAATATCTGTATGAAATTGTAAATATACTCAATAAAAATATGAAAGAAAAAAAGAAAAAGAAAAAATACAGAAAGTTAAAGGGGGGGGGGAGGGCTCGGTGCCCAAAACGGCTGGGTGCAGCGTGTGTGTCAACAAGCCAAACTGTGAGCATCATTTGTGATCTTCGGGGTTTTTAATTACTCTCGCTTGTTCTTGTGTCGAGCTTGTTTTTCCTTGTGTGCAGCTGCAGTGGTGGGAAATATGTTGTGCGTTGAGTATTGTGTTAGATCAGGGATCCCCAACCTTTTTGAGGCTGCAGGCACCTTTGGAGGTTCTGACACAGCATGGTGGGCTGGGGCACAAAATGTCTGCTGCACGAGGCGGAGCCAGCTACAAAATGGCTGCCACCGCTTACAGTCACTCACACAGTGAAGATCCCCACGCTGTGGTGGTAGGTACTGCCAAAGCAATGCTTTTGAAGAACTGCACAGTCAATCAAATCTCCAGTGGCCAATCAGAAGCCTTGCTGGGGGAAAGGCCCACCTGGCTCCACCCACTTTCTCAGAAGACTTGGTGGATGCCAGAAAAGGGGTCAGTGGGCACCACGTTGGGGACTCCTGCATTAGATACAGGGGCCAGAGCATAGGTACTTACACTTGATCACTGTAATACCTTCGTACAAAGATGTCTAGCTAAGTTATTAGAACAACATAAAATGAACTGTCCTGCATCACACTAGGGGTCCACCTGGTCCAGTATCCTGTTCCCAGCAGAAGCCAGTTGATATCTCAGGGAAGCTTCCACGACCTGAAGGCAAACCCCTTTCCTTTTTGATCCTTAGCATCGGATAGTCAGAGAGATGTTGCCTCTGAGTATGAAGGGTCTGCGTTCTAGTTAGTGTGAGTGACGGCCATTGGGATACCAGCGGACTTTTATTTTTGCAAACAGAGTGCACGGCCAGAAAAACGTTGACTTTTCTGAATGGGAAGCCAAATGGGTTCCGAGGTCAAAGACAGAGGAACTCTCGGTGCCTTTCAAGATAAAGCTCGCAAGAATCACCTTTGCACCTTGTTTCTTTCCATGCAGTGGTCACTTCCAGGTTGGATTACTGTAGCTCACTCTGCGCAGGGCTGCCCTTGAGCCTGATCCGGAAATTGCAGCGGGTGCAGAATGCGGCAGCATGCCTGTTGATGGCAACGCCTCCGCGGGCGCGCATTCAGCCAGTGTTGCACCAACTGCACTGGCTGCTGATCGAACACCAGATCCGGTTCAAGGTTGTGGTTTTGACCTACCACCTCTCCCCATACGAGCCCTGGAGAGCTTTATGCTCTCCTGACCAGCACTTCCTGGTGATCCCCGGATCGAGGGACGTCCGCTTAGCCTCAGACAGGGCCAGGGCTTTTTCGACCCTTGCCCCAATCTGGTGGAACGGGCTCCCACCCAAGATCAGGGCCCCGCGGGGCCTATCACAGTCCCACGGGGCCCGTAAAGCGGAGCTCTTCCGCCAGGCGTCTGGTTGAGGTGGCCGACGTTCAGCCAGTCTGGCCTCTCTGGTTCATGGCCCTTCCCCAGGGCCCTCCTGTCCTGGTTACTGTTTGGGCACCAAAGTTTCCTGGGGTACCTGTTTCTGCCTCACATGAGGCATGGGTTTCTGTTACTACCTATTGTGCCATCTCCTCTTTTAGGGTTTTATTGTAAGACACCCTGAGCCCACTCATGGGATAGGGCAGGGTATAAATTACTTAAATAAATAAAAATGATAACGATAATAACGTGCTCCATTTCAGCTTCCTGGCCAGTCTGTTGTAGGAGCTCCTCTTTTAAAGCCTGGGCGGGGGGAGATGGAGGAGCACAGCCGGTCCCCTTCCTTCCAGAGCAGACGCTCCGTTTTGCACAAAGCCGTCTTCTCTCCCACTCTGACGTGGAGGGCCCAAGTGAGGACTTGGGTGGGAGACAGCCAAGGAAGTCCAGGGCTCATCCGCGGAAGAAGGCAATGGCCAAGCCACCTCCGAACACCTCTTGCCTTCAAAAACCCACCGGGGTTGCCAGAATTCAGCTGCGACTGCCACCGCATTCTCTTCATTGCACACAAATGGGAGGGGTGTAGTGGTTAAGTGCGCGGGAGAGCCAGTTCGGTGTGGTGGTTAAGTGCGCGGACTCTAATCTGGGAGAACCGGGTTTGATTCCCCACTCCTCCACTTGCACCTGCTAGATGACCTTGGGCAGGCCATAGTTTTGGCACAGCTGTTCTTGAAAAAAAGAGCAGTTCTCAGTCAGAGCTCTCTCAGTCCCGCCTACCTCACAGGGTGTCTGTTGTGGGGAGGGGAAGGGGAAGGAGTTTGTAAGCCGCTCTGAGACTCCAAAGTGAAGGGAGGGGTATAAATCCGATTTCTTCTTCTCCTCCTTTTCCTCCTCCTCCTCTGGGATTCTTATTCTGCGAAGGTTCAAATGTAACAAGGGCTCCATTAAGTAAGTTGTGAACATCCAGGGCTCAAGGTTTTCTGGTGACTTTGGCCCCCTAACTCTCCGGGTGGCCCTGGGAATTCAGCTGTCTTCTGTCTCCACTTTTATTTTTTCCCTGTCACTGTGCTGTGGTGTGTTCTGCATAGAACTGGGCGATTTTCTGGCTACACCCCACGAGAGCCGTCTGTCATCCAGTTCTTGTGTAACACCACTTTCCATTTATTTAAGCCTCCTGTTCTGTACAGCTGCCATTAGCTTAATCTTAAAACAAGTTTACAGCATGCAACTTAAGCTGTAAAGACATCGTAGGTAGGATTGAAGGTCTTCTGCAATGGAGCAGGACAACGTTATTTGCAAACCGAGAGGGAAAGCACCAAGGCAGGAGAGAGGAATTTACCTGCTCCTGGATGCTTTTTGGGAACAAGGGTCTTCAGGTGGGGATGGCAACTGTTAAACATGGCGTCAAAGATGAAAGGTGTTGTCCAACATGGGGAATTTCAGTGGGCTTAGGCACACTTAGATGCATGTTGAATCGTGACCCTCAGATGCCCCCACATCCTTTTATTTATTACTAGGCGCAAAGCCCATTGCAAAGTGAAGGCAACGAGCCCTAGGAAGACCCTGGGGCGAGGGCCCGGCGGAGCCAGGGAAGCGTGGTGTGGTGCTCTCCAGGCCCTGTGCAGTTGTTGGGCGGCCAGCGACGTGGCAGGGGCCTGGGGGCGCACCGGCAGGAGCGGCTGAGGGAAGCCCGGCGGAGGCCGAACCCGCCCACCCCAAGAAGGTCCTGCAGGCTGCGTGGTCCAGGCCGTGGCGGCCGAGAGAAGGGCGGCGGGGCCAGGGGTGGCACAGGGAAGGTGGTGGAGGGCCCCCCCCAAAAGAAGGGCCCACAGCCTGGCTTGGCAAGGAGAAGCTGGCCCAGGGAAGTGTGGTGTGGCCATTTTGCCGCCTCCTCGAGCGCAGTCGGGGCGTGCTGTCAGGCCAGCAAGGCTGGTCGCCTGCCTCCCCCCCCCCCCCCCCAAATCACAGCACCGCGGCGACCTCCCCCCCCCCCCGCGCCTTCCTGGATACTGAGGGTGAGCGGCTGGCCTGTGGCTGTGTGGGCAGGAGTGAGCCAAGCAGCCAGGCAAGTTAACCAGTGGCCCGGGACCCGTGTGTGAGTGGCAGGTTAGCCAGCGAACTGATTTTGCCACATACGAATCCTGCCACCCTATAGGCCAGAAGCCACCCCAACTGGCTTTTACATATAAGATTTATTTATTTTACTTCTATCCCTTCCTTTCGCACCAGTGGGGATCCGAAGCACCTCACGCCCTTTCCTCTGTTTCGTCCTCACAATCACCCTGTGAGGTAGGTTAGGCTGAGTGTGTGTGACTGACGCGAGGTCTCCCTGCAGGCTTCCATGGCACGAGTGGGGATTCGAACTTGTGAACAGCTTTACAAGCGGATTAGATTGATTCATGGAGGGTAAGTCTGTCAGTGGCTACTAGCCATAGAAGGCTGAGGGGAACCTCCCCATTCCAGGGCACTAAGCCCCATTCTAGGGCACTAATCCCAGAGCCAGGAGGCAACCTCAGGGGAAGCCCTGTTGTTGGCCGTCCAGAGGAACTGGCTGGCCCCTGTGTGAGGCAGGATGCTGGACTAGACGGACCCTCCCTGGTCTGGTCCAGCAGGGCTCTTCTGGTGTCCTTATCTGGGGAAGGCCTCAGCCTCTCTGCCCTGTTGTTGGCCGTCCAGAGGAACTGGCTGGCCCCTGTGTGAGGCAGGATGCTGGACTAGACGGACCCTCCCTGGTCTGACCCAGCAGGGCTCTTCTGACGTTCTTGAACCTGGGTTTCCCAGATCCCAGCCCAACACTTTGACCACGACATCATGCTGTCTGCTTGAGGATTAATAAACTGGAACCCATTAATTGCATTTGCTGCTTAGTGCAGCTTGTTCAGAAATGCCTCTTTTCAGGGCTGTTAAACTCAGGATCCGCCGAGTCCGATCTTTGCTTTGTCAGGGTCGGTATTGTCTACTCCGGCTGGTAGCAGCTCTCACATGGAAGCCTCTCGCATTACCTATGACTTGATCCGTTTCAGGGAGAAGCTACTGAAGATGGAACCTGGTGGGGGGAGGAAGAGGAGGAGGAGGGAATCGTAACCGGCTTACGGTTGCCCCATAGGGCAAGGGTGTCAAACATCTGGGCCCAGGGGCTGGAACCGGCCTGTCCAGGGCTCTTATCTGGCTCACAAGCAACTGGTGAGAGGGAGGGAACAGGAGGCTGCTTGGGAGGGGTGAGTGGGCGGAGCCACTCAGATTGTGGCTTCAGCGCGGCAGGATAACCCCGTCTGCAGCCGTCAAGCAGAACCCCTTCGCTTCAGTGCCAGCCTCGCCGGTAAGTTGGGAGCCACTGCAGCCGCATTCATGCCAGCTCGAGGTGGCATGCCTCTCCGCTCGGACTGCAGCTCCAGGGATGCTCTCCTGGATGGCCGCAGGGATCAGTGCTCATGGAGGAGGGGGGGTACGGACAATCCTGCTGGGGCCTGCAGGCAGCCAGTGAACGCCACCCTATTCACACCCCTCGATGTGGGGGCAGTGCTCTGTCCCATTGGGGGGGGGGCATTCCTCAGCAGTTTCTTCCACACATCAGGGGCCTCATCCTGCCACCGAGCACGTGACTCAGTGGGCGGGCCTTCCCCCTGGACCATCCAGTGGCCTCAAGGGGGGCGGTGCTGGCTATCTCTGCTAATACTGGTTCCTGGGTGGCCTGGGGCCTCTGCCATGGTGTGGCCGTGTGCATGCAGTGGCTGCTCCCCTGTCAGCTGCTGCGTGGGGGTGGCAGGGTTTGCCGACATGCTCCAGCTTCAACTCCCAACATCACCCTGCCACGGATAGGGTTGCCAAGTCAAAAAAGGTACTTACCGGGGGACTCCCAGTCTGCAGCTGGAGCGCGCGTGCGCCGCACACACGTCACCAGGAAGTGACGTTATAACGCCAGGCTTGCTGGGGGCGGGGTTTTCCCCACCCCCCGGGGGGACTTGGGAAGCCTAGCCACGGATTGCCTGGTGGCCTTTGTTGGAGGCAGCTGCTGCCACGTGGGCATCTCCAAAAGTCAGCAAATACCACGCTACCGATGATTGCAAAGTATCTCAAATAATTTTTATATATTTATTCGTTTTAGTATATTTTTAATTTTTTTCTATATTTCTTAGAAATTATTCACCATAATATTAATTATCACATAAACATTATCATATAGAAAGAATCATATATCCAATAATTTAAGTATTGTCTTTTTATAACAAAAGGATATTGCACAACCCCTTTATTAATACCATTCCTCCTTAATTATACAGAAGTTTTTTTAGAAGGAGGACTCCTTTAAGTCTATTTTGAATTAGTGTCCATTCTTCCTCCAGCAGAGGTCCAGATGTCCTCCTGTTTCAGGGTCTTCCTCAGGGAGTTCCAACAGATATTTCCAAGCACGAGGTTGCCAAATACTAACATGAAAGGTATCAAAAACAGAATAGGTTACATACTAGCAGTCTCATGATGAACAGAGTCTCAAGAAAATACAAAGTTCTTACCCAAGATATTCATCCAAATTTCACCAATGAACGCTGCAAAAAGTCTCTCTTAATGAGCTCAAGCCTCCCTCCAAAGTGAAAGGCACGTGGGTGTCTCCAGCTTGTCTGGCTTTGCCTGGCCTGTGTCCCGCCATCCATGTGGCCCCAGACCTGGGCTGCACCTCCGCTTCTGCAGGTGGGAGGGGTTAGTTCAGCTTGTCTTCCCAGTCCCCTCCCATGGTGGTTTGGGGGAGCTCGCAATACCCAGCCACGTTGTGTTTTTACCCTGGGGGCCAGGCTCACAGCATTGGTGGCTGCAGTGGGGTGGGGAAAGGGTTTGCCCCCCTACAGGCAGTGCTGGCTCTCCAGTCCGCCCTTGTGGGTTTTTCTGCGCAGCCTCCCAGCCCATGGGACCTTGCCGTGAGGACACACCAACTTGGAGCTTTCCAGCTGCTGTCCTTTATACACTTTATATCTCCGGTACCTGGCATTACGTTTTACGGCACGCGTGGCCCGGCCCGACAAAGTCTCATCGGCCCTCATTACAAACAAGCCATACACCTCTGGTTTATGTTCTATGTGCACGTTTTGGGGTGGACCCCTCTAAGTGGGGAAGAAACCCTGCTTCACACACACAAATGTCTTCAGGGTGGCAGAGAAAAAAGTTGCTGATCTACTATAGTGGGGAAGTGTATTTGCAGAGAGGGAAGAGGATGCGGTGTGTGTGTGTGTGTGTGTGTGTGTGTGTGTGTGTGTGTTGGACAGGACAGTTTCTCTAAGGTGGGAGATGTACTCAAGGTGGATTACACATAGTGAGTACAGTTGACAAAATGGGACAGTGGCACTGCTCCCCACCTGCCAATGTAAGGATGCCACAAATCGTAGGTAGGTGGGGGAGCAGTGTGGTGCTGGACTGAAGAATAAGCTTTCTGAAGTTGGCATTAGCAGATTTTATCAGTCTTTGGGTCTGAATTACCCCCCAGCTCAAGGCTTTTGCTTCTAAAATTCTGTCCATGTCTGGGACAGTGTCCATCTGTGAACAGCTCCTTTCTGTAATAAATGTCAATAAATCAAAAGTACGTTCTCAGCTTACAGGTACACACCTAAACAGCACACTCAAGACTGCTGCGGCACAGACGTTGACTCCAGATTTGGATGCAATGATCCAGAGCAAGAGGTGTCAGTTATCAAAGACTTAAATAAAGGAAATACTGTCAGGCTCCTAATGTTTTAAGCATGTTTGTATTTTGGGTAAAAAATAATTTCGTTAATTGGGTTTGCCTGTGTCCTTTATAAAGTTTATATGACTGGTACCTGGCATTACATGGTGCTGGAGAAGACTCTTGAGAGTCCCTTGGACTGCAAGAAGATCAAATCAGTCAATCCTAAAAGAAATCAACCCTGACTGTTCCCTGGAAGGCCAGATAATGAAACTGAAGCTCAAATACTTTGGCCACCCAATGAGAAGGGAGCACTCACTGGAGAAGACCCTGATGCTGGGAAAGACTGAAGGTCAAAGAAGACGGGGACGGCAAAGGATGAGATGGTTAGACAGTGTCATAGATGCAACGAACATGAAATTGAGCCATCTTCAGAGGACGGCGGAAGACAGGAAGGCCTGGTGTGATCTGGTCCATGGGGTCGCGAAGAGTCGGACTCGACTGTGCGACTGAACAACAAGAACAACAACCTAGCTTTACATTTTATGGCACACATGGTTTGGCCCAACAAAGTGACATTTATGTCAGATCCGGCCCTCGTAACCGAAGCGTTTGACACCTATGATAGGGTTTTTAAAGCAAGGGATGAGCAGAGGTGTTTGGCCATGGCCTGCCTCCGTGTAGCAACACTGGACTTCCACGGTGGTGTCTCCCACCCAAGTACTGGCCACGGCCGACCCTGCTTCGCCTTAGAGGTCTGATGAGATTGGGCTAGCCTGAGCTATCCAGGCCGGGGCAGGTGGTTTTTGCCCTTGCCTGCCTCTGCCTTGCAGCCCTGGACTGCCTTGGTGGTCTCCCATCCAGGACTGACCAAGGCCGACCCTGCTGAGCTTCCGGAGCCATCCGGGGAGCTTCTGAATGGAAGGCTGCTGCTCTGTCCCTGAGCCATGCGGCCCCTTCCCACCCCCGCCGCGCAGCCCTTTCGACCCAGCTGGGTTTGTTTGCACCTGCTAGCCGGAGAGAGTTTAATTTTAAATTCTCGGGCTCTTTGGCCGCTGTTCTAAAATGACCTGCTTTTTAAAAAGATAACCAGAAGGTCTGAAGCAGCAGTTTGAAAATAGACGGGCTTCTTGGCCCTTGTGTAGCGTCATGTCGGATTTAAATAAATGGCCACCCCCCTTGCTCTTGTTTGCGTTTGATAATGAAGCTCATTTTCTCCCTTCTCATCCTCAGTGGCGGACAAAGGCCTCTGCCTTGGAGAGTTACTTTCTTTTGAGAATGTCATTTTGCTAGACTTTCAATAGTTGTACGTTGTAATGTGGAAATGATTGTAATAATGCTCTGGGCCTCATTACACACAGAGCGCATATGCTCTGGGCCCAGAGCAGGGGTCACTGAGGGAGTGTGGGAGGGAAGGTGGCTGTGAATTTCCTGCATTGGGCAGGGGGTTGGACTAGATGATCCTTGGGGATCCCTTCCAGGTCTGTGTTTCTAATGAAGATGCTAGTTTTCCCCTTGTCTGAAGAGCTTCCAAGGAGTTCGGTTGCTGGTTAAATCAGTCCTCTAGTTATACAACTGACACCTATTGATTTGCCCACTCGCTGATCAACTGCTTGTTGATTAAAAGTTAGTTGGAAAACTTGAAATGACTTTTCCCCCAAGGACCGAAGAAAGCATAAGCTTGTCAATAAAAACTAAAACCATCGGTGATCAATGCTCCCTCTAAGCTGTGGAGTCTCGTGAGCAAAAACTCTACTTTCTGAGCTACTTGCATTAAAATTGTCAGTGAGCGATTTGGCTACTGCATAAATGAGTTTGCTCTGGAGCCCTCCTTCCTGAGCTAAAACAAAAATGTGCGAGCCAGAGGCTAAAAAACTGTGAGCTAGCTCACACTAACTCAGCTGAGAGGGAACACTGTCAGTGATTTCTTCTGATTCTGCATTACAGTAACACTAAAATACCTTACTTACAGTGGGCTTCCCCAGCAAATTAATCAATATAAAACTTGCTGATGGAGAGCGCTTTCAAACACATTAAAGCACTTTCAATACCCTTGCAACTGGATTATTCTGTGTGAAATGGCAAAATCCAGTTGCAAACGGTTGCTGAAGTGGATTGAAACTGCCTTATATAGTGTGTGTAAAAGTGCCCATAGTTGCAGTCAGGTGTGGTCAGACACCTGCTTGTTCATCTCACAGTGGATGCAAGCGGGGAACGTGGTTGTTTGGCAAGCTGCTAGGATGTGTCCAGATGAGTTTGGGTTTGCCTGTTTGCCGGATTGCCCTGCGATCAGATGGCTTTTTTGCAGTGGTCCCTCTGACCCACCACGCCTGCTGCTGCTGCCCCCTTCAGTGTTAAAAGGCATGTAGTAAACGGGGGAAAGTTTTAGACTTTAGAAGTGGGACTTAAAACTTTAGCGGGCCTTCTGTCCCTTTCTGCCCATGTGCCGTACTGATCGGTTTTTGCAGTCACTTCTACAATAGAGAAAACAAGTGAAGAATAATAACAACGATAGATGAAATAGCTGTGAAATTGTAAAGATAAGATATGCATGCAGAGTACTGCATTGGAATTTTGTATACTTTTATACTTTTCTTTCTCTCCCTCTTTTCCTCTTCCCCCTCTTCTTTATATAAAGTAACTAGCCTGCTACCCGTGCTTCGCTACGGTATTTAAGTTCCATAAATCCAGTTGTAATACTGATGATGCGAAGTCTGAAATGTAACATTTGTTGAAGGAATTCTAATGGAGAAGAGTGTAGTGTAAAGGATGAAGTGAGACATACATACTTTTTTTCCTCTACCGAAGGACCTCTCTGTAGACCACATTGGTGGTTCTGTCCTCAGGTGCTAGGAACACCAGGCTGCTTGGTGAGCAGGCCACATAGAACTGTCCATTTAAGAAGCAGTCGTTTGTTAAGTCAATTCCTGCCACCTTCCACGAAAGTGATGGCCTCTCTACTTGTGTTCCTGGATTGTTTTGCTCATATGGAGACTGTGCTGTTCTGAGCACCTCAGGGTGATCTTGCTGGTACTTGGCCTGTGCAGCTCAGTGCCCCGCAGGAGTACTGTGTACAAATGTCTTTGCCACATTCCTAAGTTGCCTCCTCCTTGTAGTGTTGGTGTATCTGGCTCGACGTTTGCCAGGAGCTTTCTTGGGGGCAGTGAGAGATGTGAGGGGGAGTTGGTGTAAGGGAGTGGTGATGTGGTGGGCATTTCTTCAGGTTCATGAGGGAGGCACACATTGAAATGGCTCCTAGAAATGTCCTTTACTATCTCCCCATAAACATTCATACCCTGGCCCTGCTCCTACACCTGACAGACACCAGCCTGTCTGGTGTTGGGGGGGATTGTAGCAGCTCTTTTTCTACAAAAAGACCCCTGTTGGAAGCCACCAGAGAGGCTGGGCCAGCAGCTTTGCTTCATCTCACAGCCAGTTGGCCACTCCTGATCTTCTCAACTGTCATTAGCTCTCTGCAGTCCCCTGTAACTGGTGGTATTTTTTACCTCAGAACACTGGGCTCTGCAGTTGACCAATCAGAGAGTGTGGGGTGCAGGGAGGCAGTAGCCTGGCAGCTGCATAGGAATCAATGGGGAGAGCACATTTCCCCCCTTTTGACCCACTTAGGGGTCGACTTTCTAAAAATCCCTTCTTAGCGAGCACCTACGCTACGGTAGGAGTGCTCTCCCCAAATCTGGTGTCTCTAGGTCCAGCGGTTTGGCCTGGGCGTTGATTTTACGGTGAGGGGGCTTTCTTTTATATATATAGATAAAATTATTTTTAAAAATTAGAATGGATGCCACTGACTGTACTGCACATGATGGCTCATCTGTCATTGGCCTCTTTGGAAAGATGCATCCAACTGAGCAGGTGCCGGGGGGGGGGGGCAACCTGTCAGTTGGGCCATGCTTTTTAGAAGATGGTCATTTTCATCACCTGAGTGGCTGTGACCCCTGGGCGATACTGCCTCTTCCCCAGTAAACAAGATGACTTAGTTCATACATGAGAAGGAGCCTCCCTCAGTCGCAACAAGGTCCGATTCTGACCAATTTATGGCAATTTCCCCTGGTGCCGCTCGTCACAAGCAGGGGTTCGTGCCAAGCCGTTCTGCGCCTGCGCGGTAAGTGCTCAACCTCAACCATGCAGGCGCAGAACACCTCAGCATGACCCCATGCTTGTGATGAGCAGCACCAGGGGAAATTGCCATAAATTGGTCAGAATCTGACCTCTTTGTGCTTAAGGGAGCTTCCACCAGGTATGTGCACCCAGCGAACTTGTTCGCTCTAAAGTCATCAGCGTGCCTAGTTAGAGCACAGACTCCAGATGTGGTTTTATTATTAGTTTTCTATAACATGTTCCTAAGCCCTGAACTTTGTGTCAGGGTTCAGAGACCGCTTGGATTTCAGGGGTGAATTAAATGCCGGTTGCAGTATATCTGGGGCATAGTCTCTTTGAAATAACTGCATTACACCAACGAAGGCCGGGCGGCTCTCTGGGAGTTGTGAAACTCAGTTGGCTTCAGGAGTATGTGGAAAGCCTGCTCCTCTGTCATGGTTTTTGTTGCTATTTGTGGCATATGGAATGTTTGCCTGAGCCCAGGAAACTGCCCTCTGGCACTGAGGAGAGCAAACAGAGCGAGGGATTCTTTCGTTTTCTTTCGTCATGGACCATGTCACCATGTCGTCCTACAGCGAGGAGGCAACCCTGGCTAGCAGAGGGGGAAGGCTGGGTGTCGGGATCTTGCCGAGTAGATTCTCGGATTTATTCCGTAACGTCTCCCCGCCCCCCCCCCAGCCACTCTGTGAAAACAAAAGCACTCTGTCGTGTATTGGGAAAGGCACACTAAGGTGTGCTTTGCAAGTCACTTTGAGGGCAGGCGGTGGGGCCTGCCTCCTTAAGACCGTTGGAGGTGTAGGTTGGCCTGAAGGTCTCCCAGACCTTGCTAAGTGTTCTCGAGGCATTTAATTGAATGTGGGTTTGGAAAGAGCCTGCCTTGCAGCGGAAGTCGTCCTCAGTGTAATTATATAAATGCTCTATAATGAGATGATAATCTTCGGGATGGCTGGCTTCCCGATACGGTGGCACCGAGGGCAGGCGAAGCGTGTTCGGGAAGCGGGCCTGCTGGAGCCGTTGGGCTGAAGAAAGGGCATTTTAAAGTAGGAGCGTTGTGGAAGACCGGGATAGAAATATTCTGAAAGAATCTAGCGTTGCGGGGTTTAAAGGATGCAACCACACCTGGCTGTGTGCCGCCCGCTTTTGGTGGGTTGCGTCTTCTGAGCCTGGAGACAAAGGCTGCCCTTCAAAGAGCCGAGCCATCGCAAGAGAAACGTGGAGAGCCCAACGGTCGAGCTTAAAAAAACAGACAAGGTGCGAGGGCGGCTTCTGTGTGTCTCCGGGGGTGGATCTCTTCTAAGAGCGGAGAAGCTTTCCTCTGGCAGGAGGAGGCTTTGCCTGGCACAAGAGGATTCGCTTCTGCCAAGGGGACACTCCTCCTGCAGTAGGAAAGCTCTTCTGCTAGCGGAAGGCATCTACAGGATCCGGCCCATCCCACTTCTAGTATTCTGGGCTACTGAAGCCTCCCCCCTTGCCCCAGAAGCAGAGGCTGAAAGTCAGGGGAAGAAGAGGAGATTGGATTTGTACCCCATGGCCCTTCACTACCCAAAGGAGTCTCAGAGTGGCCAATCTCCTTTCCCTTCCCCTCCCCACAACAGGCACCCTGTGAGGTGGGTGGGGCTGAGAGAGTGCTCTCGAGCTGCCCTTGAGAGAACAGCTCTGAAAGAACTTGTGACTGACCCAAGGTCACACCAGCTGGCTGCGTGTGGAGGAGTGGGGAATCAAACCCGGTTCTCCCAGCTTAGAGCCTGAGCTCTTAACCACTACACCAAACTGCTGATCACCACTTTGGGGGCAGGAAGCAATTTTCTCCAGGCCAGTTTGGCCATCTCCTGGGCATGGAGCGGGGGTCACTGGGGTGTGTGTGTGGGGGGAGGCATTTGTGAATTTCCTGCATTGTGCAGGGGGTTGGACTAGATGACCCTGGAGATCCCTTCTAACTCGATGATTATATGACTCCAAGGGACATTCTTGACTTGTCTGCTCTTCCTCTTGGGATGGGAATGTGTCTGTTATAGCAAGGATAAACTCTGGAAAGTCAAAATGTCTATGGAGCAGGCTGCTCTGAGTGGCCCCCACGGTCCTGAGCGAAGCTCCTGGAGCTTGGCTCTGTCTGCTCCTGGTGGTCAGCAGCCCTCCAGAGCAGTGGCCTACCAGGAACTTCCCTTGGGAGTGGAATGGCCAGTCCACCCCTGCATAGCAGCGAGTGTTAGTCGTGGAGGAAAGTGCCATGAAGCAAAACCCAACTTATGGTGACCCCTCAAGGGGTTTTCAAGACAAAAGGTGAGCACAGGTGGTTTTGCCCTTGCCTGCCTCTGCGTAGCAACCCTGGGCTTCCTCGGAGGTCCCCCATCCAAATACCAACCAGGGCCGACCCTGCTTAGCTTCCAAGGTCTGACAAGACAGGGCTAAACTTAGCCCATCCAGGTCAGTAGGAGTATCTTTTTTCTTTATTAGATGACAGCTTGTTCCACCTGTTCTGCCCTGGCGCAAGTACACAGAAACCAGAGATCTGTGGCTGAAACCGCCTCGGGAAACGGTGTCTGTCTTAGTCACGTACCGAACTGGGGCTGTGGCTTGCTCGGATACCTGTGCCCTGGCTCAACTCCTGGCCCAAACTCGAAGGCAACCTCTGCTTGTCTGAGAGACCCGGCCTCTTTGTCGTCCCCTGGGCCCTTCTGCTTGATGTAGGTTGTGAGGGACGGGGAAAGGGAAGTGCGCGCTCTGCTTCAACCCGCTTTTCTGTGGAGGGGGTGACACTGCCCAACAGAAGGGAGAAGAAAAGCTGTCTCTTCTGCATCTCCCTCCTTGCTAGAGGTGTAAAATCTCCAAAAGTTTTAAAGCCATGGGAGTTAAAAAAATTTTTTTTTTAAGTGTGTGTGGGAAGGGGCAAAATTGAAATAGATGCAGTACTTACATTTCCATCAAACCAAAACTTGTCGTTTGATATTTAACAACATAAAATGTGTCATTTATAGATCTTTTACAGTAAAATGGCCTTCACTGGCATTATGGAATTTAAATACCTTCGTTTTCTACATGCCAAATTACAAATATACCAACGCTAAAGAAAACCCTGCTGGAACGCCGAAAACTGCTGCTCACTGTGCTGTCTCCGCACATCACCGTCATTCCAAAAGAAAAATAAATTGATAGGACTTTTTATCAATGCGTCCATAAATTTCCCAGTTTTTCCAACGAAAGAATCGAACACTATGCAGATTTTGTGAGTAAAACTTGTTTTAAAAAGCATTACACATTTTCCAAGGGAAGAATATTTACAGGATTCCCCCCTCAGTCTTTCTCCAACTTTTCTAGTTTCCCCGTCAGAGTAATTGGGGGGGGGGGGGAGGGGATTTCCTTGCATTTCTCTGGTTTTCCTGAGCTTTCACATCTCTGCTCCTGTGCTGCGTGATGTCCCCTCCTGGAGGGTTTCTGGACTCTCAGCCATGGGAAATTGTGGGCCTAAGAGGAGGAAACCAATGAAAATTGGCTTCGGTCAACCTTAAAAAAACCCTTTGGGGGGGGGGGGTGGATCCAGCCTGCTGAAAACTGACCTGCGAGGGAGAAGGCCAGGCCTTTCTCCTTTACGCACTAGCTTTCTGCACGCGGGGGTTGTTCTGCACGGCGGAGGTATGTGACCTCCCTGACACGTGCAGCCCCAAGTGGTGTAGGTCAGATGCAGGTTGGCCACTTCCTCTGCTGTTGATGACTACAAAGTCTCTGATGGTCTCAAAGCGTTGCCAACTCTGGTTTGGGAAATTCCTGGAGATTTGGGGGCAGAGTTGGGGGGGGGGGGGGGGGGGGGGAAATGCTGCCATAGAGACGACCCTCAGAGGCCGACATTTTCTCCAAGGAACTAATCTCCGGCATTCGGAGATCCATATCGCCATTTTACGTGTTAATCTTTTCTTGCACACACAATAGCTGCTATTTAATTTGTCTGTGCATATATCAGCTCTGCCTTGATTATTGTTGCGGTGCTCTCTGTGATCAAAAGTGTCACTTGCTTTCCGAGTTTTTATGGTATTATTTTGTCAATATATTCTTAAGGAGTGTCCATGGTGGAGGACGGTGCCCGTGGGCGCCACGTCCCCTTGGCACATTTTCTGGTTTTTAAAAAGTGGGTGGGGCTTTTGTCTAGCAGGGCGGCTGTTTGGCCACTGGAGCATTGATGGGCTCTTAGGATTTTTTTTTTTTAAAATGCTGCTCTGGCAGCAGCTGCCGCCGCCACCGCAGAAGGGTCTTAAGTGTGTGACTGAAGGTGGGCCGTGGCAGCCATTTTGTAGCTGGTGTTGCCTTCAGCAGCAGCCGTTTGATAGCAGCTATTCTGTGGCTGCACCGTTCCCCATGGTGTCCGAATTCCAAAGGTGACCCCGGGCTCAAAATAGGCCGGGGATCCCAGGTTTGTGCAGTGAGACGGTCTGAAGCAGTCTATACATGTGCCTGACTTTGAGAAATCGGGATATATGTGTGAGAACAGGGATTGGAAACAAGGGTTTGAATCCTAAGCTTCTCTTCCCCACGCACTCCCCTTACGTATGGTCAGGGGTCATTTTGTAGAAAAAGAGGTGCAGGAGCTCATTAACATAACTCATTAGCATAACTCATTAGCATATGCCACACCCCCTGACATCACCGGAAGTGTGTCAGAAGGCAACACCCACCGCTCAGGCTCCACTGGACTGTTTTGGATTGC
>NW_015160277.1:143184-152677 GCF_001447785.1 Gekko japonicus | reverse complement strand
AGCTCCGCTCCTGTGCGCTTCTGCAGGAACTGACCCCTGCGTATGGTTATTCATAATTTCAATTTATATACTGCCCCTTCCCCACAAAGTGGCGGAGCAGTTCGTAACAGTATAAAACAGACATCATAAATATAGGTAAAATAGTATACAAATACAAAGTATAAAAAGCAAGCAATTCGCAACTGATAGCGGTGGGTCCAGCGTTAAGCTCCCCCACCCAGAAAGGCCTGGTGGAAAAGCTCAGTCTCACAGGCCCTGTGGAACCTGGGGAGGTCCCTCGGGGGCCCGGTCTCCTCTGTGAGGGCATTCCTCCACGACGGGACTATGACTGAAGAAGCTCTCACCCTGGTGGACACCAGATATGCCACCCATGGGCCCGGCACCACCAGTAGGCCGCGAGATGATGACCCCAGCCGCTGAGGGGGTCATAACGGGAGAGGCAGTCCCTCGGGTATGGCGGTCCAAGACTGTTTAGGGCTTCAAAGGTTAGAAACAGCACCTTGAATTTGACCCAGAAACCAATAGGAACCCAATGCAGCTGCTTCAAGAAAGTCTGTATGTTGTTATTGCTATTTATTTGATGTATTAATCCCCCCCGTCCTAGCTTGTGCTGGGCTCTGGGCGATGTACAACAGAGGCACAAAGCCATAAAATGAATGCAAAGCACTGAGAATTCAAAGTAACAAAATTAGAATAATGAATTTTTAAAAACAGATGAAAAAAGTCCCAGATGGCGTCCTTAAAGATTCCATCCCAGTTCTGGGCTTCCTGGTCCCTTTCTGGGCAGGGAGGGGGAGGGGGGACACAAGATCAGAGTTAAGGGGAGGGGGAGAGGTAGAGGGTGGAAGCCACAGTGGCACACCACTGCCGGTCCCCAGCCAAGAGCCTGGCAGAGCATCTCTGCTTTACAGGCCATGCGGAACTGCATAAGATCCCTCAGGGCCCCGGTGGTATCAGGCAGAGAGTCCCACCAGGTCGGGGCCAGGACTGAAAAGGGTCAAGGACAGCCGGACATCTTTGGGGCCAGGGATCACCAGCAGGTTGTTATATGGTTAAGTGCACGGACTCTAATCTGGGAGAACCGGGTTTGATTCCCCACTCCTCCACTTGCAGCTGCTGGATGACCTTGGGCAAGCCGTAGTTCTGATAAGAGCTGTTCTTGAAAGAGCAGTAGTCGAGAGCAATGCTCCCTCTAAGCTGTGGAGCCTTGTGAGCAAAAATTCCACTTTGTGAGCTCCTGGCATTAAAGTTGTGAGCGAGCGATTTGGCTCCTGCATGAATTAGTTTGCTCTGGAGCCATCCTTCCTGAGCTAAGACAGAAATGTGTGAGCTGGAGGCTAAAAAACAGTCTTTCTCCACAGTGGGGACCAAAACAGCTTTCATTGTTCCCTCCTCCTTTTTAAATGCACAACAACCCTCATCTCATCCTTTGCCATCTCCGTCTTCTTTGACCTTCAATCTTTCCCAGCATCAGGGTCTTCTCCAGTGAGTGCTCCCTTCTCATTTGGTGGCCAAAGTATTTGAGCTTCAGTTTCATTATCTGGCCTTCCAGGGAACAGTCAGGGTTGATTTCTTTTAGGATTGACTGATTTGATCTTCTTGCAGTCCAAGGGACTCTCAAGAGTCTTCTCCAGCACCATAGTTCAAAAGAATCTATTCTTTGGCGCTCGGCCTTCCTTATAGTCCAACTCTTGCAGCCATACATGACTACTGGGACTACTGTGAGGTTGGTTAGGCTGAAATATGTGACTGGTCCAAAATGCGCAAGGGACGCTCTGTTACTTTTGGGGGGATTTAAGTATCCCCCCCGATATTTTTTCCAGGTTTTCAGATTTTTGTGCACACCTGGGGACTGCCCCAAGTGTGCATGAAAATCTCCCTCCCCCCCAGGTGCCCTCGATGCGCAGATTTAGGTATCCGCACGCAAGGGGGCGACTTCAGTATGAGTGTATAGATATGGAGTAGAGGTCCATTGGTGGCTATAAGCCACAAGGTATGAATGAATGAATGAATGAATGAATGAATTGAATTTATTACAGCGCATAGCCAGCAATAAGCCACAAGGTATAGATAGGGACTCTCGGTCTGGGGCAAGTGATGCTCTGTATTCTTGGTGCTTGGGGGGGCAACAGTGGGGAGGGGCATCTAGTGTCCTGGCCCCACTGGTGGACCTCCTGATGGCCCCTGCTATCAGTGGCCACTGTGTGACAGAGTGTTGGACTGGATGGGCCATTGGCCTGATCCAGCATTGGCTTCTCTTATGTTCTTTAGGAGGAGGTGGAGATTGGATTTATACCCCGCCCTTCACAACTCAAAGGTGTCTCAGAGTGGCTTACAAACTCCTTTCCCTTCCCCTCCCCACAACAGACACCCTGTGAGGTGGGTGAGGCTGAGAGAGCTGTTGTCAGAAACTGCTCTTTTTTCAAGAACAGCTCTTATCAGAACTAGGGCTTGCCCAAGGTCATCCAGCCAGGTGCAAGTGGAGGAGTGGGGAATCAAACCCGGTTCTCCACTACACCAAACTGTAGGGGAAACCGTTAGATTTGAGTCCAGGTGCACCTGAGAGACCAATAAGGTTTTGGGGCTATGAGCTTCTGAGGGTCCAGGCCTTCTTCGTTAGACATGAGGAAGCAAGGAGTAGGGCCCAAGGTAAGGCTGAGTTCAGCATTTCCCAATGAAATAATGGCACAGGATCATTCTGCAGTTCAGGGTGTTTGTTCTTATCTCACATCAGCAAACCTGTAACCTTTTGTGGTCTTAGAACAGTTTATATGGAAGTGCGGTGAAAAACCAGAGGGCCTTGGAGCGCAGTACCCTGGGAGTTTCTCTGGCACAAGGCCCGCTGAAAAGTATGGGAACAATGCTCTCAGTTTCGGTCGGGCTTGCATGGGGGAATTTCCTGGTGGAAAACACCATCACCGGGGCAGATCTGTCCTGGAGATGAGAACAAGCAAGTCTTTTGCAGTGAAATGGCAACAGGAAGCTGACTTGTGTAAACAGTGGTTTGTGCACCTGCTGTATTAACCAAGCAACAGAATTCAGTTGTTCTGTGTGAGATGGATTGATTGGAATTGCTGGTGGAAAACTTAAGTGCCGAGGGGCATACGGCCTCTCCTGCTCACAGCAGCAGGCAATTTAAGGACCCCTGCCAAGCTGCTCTTGAGGTAGGGAGGAAGTGGATGTGGCGCAGTGGTAGAGCATCTTCTTGGCGTGCAGAAGGTTCCAGGTGCAATCCCTGGCATCTCCAGCTAAAAGGACCAGGCAGTAGATGATGTGAAAGACCTCAGCCTGGGACCCTGGAGAGCCGCTGCCAGTCTGAGTAGACAATACTGAGCATGGTGGACCAAGGGACTAATTCTTTATAAGGCAAGTTCATGTGTTCTTGCGTCTGGCACCGTCTCTCCCACCAGTGGTTTGACAAAGGACCTATGTGTGCTTTAAAGGTAAAGGTAAAGGTTTCCCTTGCTCAAAAGCTAGTCGAATCTGACTCTAGGGGGCGGTGCTCATTTCCATTTCCAAGCTGAAGAGCCAGCGCTGTCCGAAGACTTATCCGTGGCCATGTGGCCGGCATGACTAAACATCAAGGCACATGGAACTCTGTTACCTTCCCACTGGAGTGGTACCTAATTATCTACTTGCAGTTTCTTGCTTTCAAACTGCTAGGCTGGCAGGAGCTGGGGACAGAGACGGGAGCTCACTCACTCACACAGCACTCGGGTCTCGAACTGCCAAGCTACAGACCTTCTGGTCTGCAGCTCAGCATCTTAACCTCTAAGCCACCATTCTAAAAACCTCTCAAGCTAGGCTGGCTGTGCACATTCCACTTCCTTACTATTTGACAGAGGGGTGCCAACCCCCTGCTTGGGGTGGGGCATCCCGTGCCCCCAGCTCAATTCACAGTGCCCCGGGCAACAGCTGGAGAAAAAACAAAACAAAACCCCAGCCAGTCCAAGAACATGACATCACTTCTTGTAGAAACCTGGAAGTGAGATCAGGTTCTCTCTAGGAATTAATGGAAACTCTGTGGTTTTCCATGGAAGTGACGCTCTGATGTTGCCCCCCCCCGCCCCCATGTCCCCTCTGCAGAACTGTTCCATAGAGGTTGCTGGCTGAACAGTTCTTTGTTTGTTACAAATCTTGTAAAGGTTTCATAATTACACTATAATTACACTATAATTACAGAGGAGGGTATGTGCAGAGCTGCATTTGAACTCGGATCTCTCACCCTTGAGTCACTCCTGCAACCGTGTCTTGCTGGTTGTCTTGATTCGCTTCATAAGCATCAGGCAGAGGTACTGGCCACTGAAAGCTCTTTCTGTGGTTATTTCCAGAGAAATTCTTTCCTGAATTAGTTGGAATTCACTGCAGATGACATGCTTGCTCCTGGCCTAGATCTTCTGATCTCCGTTGATTAGAGAGACGGCGTCTGGTTGCGAGGGGAGCATCCCTTTCAAGGCATTCCATTTTTTATAGCCAGAGTGCCTGCATCGCAGCTGAAATGAAAAGAGCTTGCTGGGGAAAGTATCCCCTGTGATTTCCTGGGGATTATCAGTCACTCCCAAGTTGGCTGTATGATTAATTGGGGAGACTCCGAAGAGGCTGTACATTTTTGCCCGTGCCCACAAATGGGTCCCATCTCCTCCCTTCTTCATTCTCCATTTCCTTTTTCTGCTCTTTGTTGTTGTTGTTGATTTCTTGCCACTTCTCAATGGCGAAAGGGGACTTCTTTTTCTGGGAACACATTTATGTAAATCGTACGGTTTGGTCCCCCTCCCCTATTGCCTTCAAGCCCATTTGTTTAGATGTCCTCCGTATTTAAATTGGCTATTTTACTGTGAACCCTTGGGACTGGAACAAATTTGAGTAATTGTCTCCGGCTGTGTCGTGAAGAGACAAATACCTGTGCCTCAGTATTCAAATATGCCTGTTTCATGCTGCACAGATCTAGACTGTCTTTGGTCTGTCAAGGACTGTCTTGCTGCGCGCTTTAAGCCGTCGGCCCTCCTCTTTGTCCGTCAGTTGCCTGGCTTCTATAATGCAAGAATATAGTCCAGACTTGCTTTAGGGCCAGGCTGCCCCTTAGCACGGGGGTCTCCAACTCAGTGCCCGTGGGCACCATGGCACCCACCAATACCTTTCCTGGTGCCCACCAAGTGTTTTTAGAAAGTGGGTGGGGCCAGCTGGGTGCTTTTGCCCAGCAAGACTTCTGATTGACTATTGGAGATTTTTAAAAACATTGCTTTGGCAAGTGCTGCCACCAAAGCACAAAGGTCGTCACTGTGGCAGCCATTTTGTGGCTGGCTCCACCTACAGCAGCAGTCGTTTGGGGGCATTTTGGCCATTTGGCCATAGCCATTTTGTGGCCGTGCCCACTATGCTGTGTCCAGGTTCCAGAGGTGCCCTGCAGGCTTAAAAAGGATGGATCCCTGCAGGGGTCATTTCCTGCTGGAGAACAGTGGAGCAGCGCTCCGGCAGTAAGGAGCCTGGGGCACCCCTCTGCTGCCATTCCTGGCCCATCTGCGCAGGTGGATAGGCCAGGGAAGGCCTGCAGAGCCCCCCCCCCCGCTGCCGCCTGGGGGGATTTAAATGCCCTTCTTTCCCTTCCCCACATGGCTGCCCCTTGTCTCCCCCCCCTTTGCCAGGGGGCGTGGCATATGCAAATGAGTCGTGCAAATGAGCTCCTGCACCTCTTTTTCTACGACATGACCCCTGGATCCCTGACTTAGCATTTACAGTTCAGCTCTCCAAGACTTTTGGCCTTCTTAACTCTGTTAAGGCTGCCTGGCAATACCTTTGATTTCTCAAACCCACCTGAGGTCACAGTTTTGCATGTGAAATAAATAGCCCAGACAAGACGATTGCAGAAAAGTACTCTCCCTGCTTTCCCCCCAGAACTGAGTTTACAGCTGGCTTTGGTAGTAAATCTAGAGGGGGGACCCCCCCCCACTACCACACAACTCAAAGTTCTGAAAAGAGGTTACTGACCACTTGGTAACTACCAGAAGCGTAACCTGCCTTTTGTACCCTTTTCCCTCTAGAGCAGGGGGTCCCCAACCTTTTTTTGGCACGGCATGGCGTGGGGGCAGCCACAACAAGACAGGGAGCCAGACCCTGCAGTGCAACTGCAGCTTCCCTTCAGTGAAGATCTTTTTGCTGCAGTGGCAGATGCTTCCAAGGTACCATTTGACAAAATCTGCACAGCCAATCAAAACTCCAGTGCCCGACCAGAATCCTTCCTGGGCAAAAGCCCCACTAGCCTTTCCCACTTTCTGAAAAGCCCTTGGCAGGAAACATCTCAGCGGACTCTATGGGATCCCATGGGCACCATGTTGGAGACCCATGGCCTGGAGCAGCTATTAGGTTAGGAAGTATGGTGAGTGCTTCATTGTCTTCCATGCTTATTACCATACTTCCATGTTTGATTTACCCCCACCCACAAAGAAATAATTTGTTCCCCTTGTTTAGGAGTAACACTACATCGTTTTGGCCT
This sequence comes from Gekko japonicus, assembly GCF_001447785.1. Classification (NCBI taxonomy): domain Eukaryota; kingdom Metazoa; phylum Chordata; class Lepidosauria; order Squamata; family Gekkonidae; genus Gekko; species Gekko japonicus. The sequence continues at coordinate 146,187 of NW_015160277.1, read as the reverse complement.
TTTCCAGGAAACTCTATCATAGTTTGTAAATGGTACTCTTTGGTCTTCGATGCAAGTTGCGTCTCAGGCCGAACACAAAGTGTGGTTGGGCTCCTGTAGCCGCAAAGTGCAAGGAACCTCAGCTCCTTAGTTGTCCTCTGTTCCTGTTTGTGCTGTTGGTCATGACAGTCAGTGGCAGGCCAGGGCTCCGTGCTCCGGGCTGAACCTTTGGGAACGCTTGGTGTCTGGCAAATGGCTTGTGGCCAGCGCCACAGAATGTCTGTGGGGGAGGGAAAGGGTGTGGCCAGCCACAAGACACTGTGTGGTTTTAAGCCAAGCGTTGTTCTCGGAGGGGGATGTAGTATCAAGTCCTGGATGCGATCACTCTCACAAACAGTCTTGTGTCAGCAAGATTTGTGTATTAAGAGGTAGAGAGGTTCCAAGCATAGACAGCATCTGTGTCGGAACTGTGGCCCAGTCGCCAGTTCTGCCAATATACTGAAAGCAAGAAATTCCACAAATGCCAAGCGACCAATCGTTGCTCCCATTCAGCCCGCCACACGTCTGCCCCCACGCTAGCAACTGCCTCTAACACCTGCAAGGTAACGGTTACATTATCTAGAAGCTCCCCAGACTACACGGTCACACAAAACGATGAGGTCATATACTTCCCAAGGTGTTCTCAACACACTTGGGAGGCCCCTGCGTGAGAACTGTTACGAGCTGACACTAACCAAGCAACGCAGACAGCCAAACACATCCACTCCCCCCCCCAAGTTCCCAGCGGAGTTCATAAACCGCAGTGGGAAAGAGCAAGGTTGCATGCAACACAATTACTGGATAAGAATACATGTGAATCCACAACCAATGGAATAACGAAACAGAACATGAGTGTAGGAAATATTTGGCAATCGAGGCCTGAGCTTGACACGTAGCTGTTTTGGGATGGGCTCTCTGGGCAAACCTACTGGGCTTTCCTGCAGCCCCTCGCATGCCAGTGAGGGAGAGGAAATCCAGGAGTTGGATTGTTGCTTCTGGAAGAGATGCTGATGGAAGGGGGGGGGGAAAATGCATTGGTGGCTGTGGGCCCAGGTGCCCCCATGCTGGGGATCAATGCTCCCTCTAAGCTGTGGAGTCCTGTGAGCAAAAATTCTCCTTCGTAAGCTCCTGGCATTAAAGTCGTGAGTGAGCGATTTGGCTGCTGCATAAATTAGCTTGCTCTGGAGCCCCATCGTTCCTGAGTGGAGACAAAAATGTGTGAGCCAGAGGCTAAAAAACTGTGAGCCAGCTCACACTGACTCAGCTTAGAGGGAACACTGCCGGGGATCCTTGTGGCAGAAGGATGCTGGTGCCCTCCCTGAGTTAGACAGGGGGTAGTGTCGAGCAGCCGCCTATTGTCAAAACTGGATGCTGAAGTGGGCTTGGATGTGTGTCCCTTGTCCTAATTGTAAGCTGTTGAAGGAGACGCATAAGAGGACGTAAGAGCAGCCCTGCTGGGTCAGACCAGCGGCCCCTCCAAGTCCATCTTCCCATTTCGCCCAGCGACCAGCCTGCTATCCCTGGAATGCCTGCAGGCAGGACACCCCCCCCGTTGCTCTCCAGCACCTGGGATCCAGGGGCCTGGCCGCGCCTGGGCACGGAGGTTTAATTTTAGACACGGTGGCTGATAGCCGTCTAAATCGGTGCCCATCCCTGCATCCTGAGGCAGTGAGTTCCACAAGTAAAGTAGCCAGATCTGAGTCCAGTAGCACCTGAGAAGCCAACGAGGTTTTCTGGAGACGGGCTTTGGAGAGTCAGCGCTCCCTTCGTCAGATACAAGCAACAGGCCTAGCTGCAGAAGGAAGCTCTGACTCTCAGAAGATCACACTCCAAAAATCTTGTCAGTCTCTCAGGTGCTGCTGGACTCGAATCCAGCTCTTCTGCCGCAGACCGACATGCCCGCCTTCTGAAACGAAGTAAGTCATTACCGCCCATGGGAGTACTTTATTTCCTCCACCCGTCAACTTTGTTGCATGCTTCCAAGAACTGATAATGTGGAAGAAGGAAATATGTCTTGGGCGCATGCATAATTTTATATTCAGTCTTTACTTGCTGGGAAGGCATTCTAACCTTTTCCCGCACCATACCCAGCTCTGTGGTGTCTTTTTCTGGGGCTCCGTGGCAGATAGGGTTGCCATCCCCCCTGATGTGGGCGGGGGTTCCCCTGATTTCAGGGGCCCCAACCCACCCTGAAGAGCCCCGCCCCCAAAGAGCCCCATCCCACCTGACATGTCTGGCTCAATGACATCAACCAGAGGAGACGTCATCACATCGGGTACGTTGCGTGGGGGACACTCTAGCATTTGGGCAAAGACTCTATGGTGACCATAGAGGGGTTTTTTTTGCCCAAATGCTAGAGCGTCCTGCCCAACATCCCCTGTGTGATGATGTCACCACTGGGCGATGTCATCATGGCGCACACACAAAGCACGTGCACAAGAAGACTCCCAGAAGAAGACTGGAACCCCCCCCCCCAGCAGCCAGGTAAGACTGGCAACCCTAGTGGCAGAGCCTCTGCTTGGCATACGGAAGGACCCAGGTTCAATCCCTGGCATCTCCGCTTAAAAAGACCAGGTAGTAGGTGATGAGAAAGACCCTAGAGAGCAGCTGCCAGTCTGAGTAGACAATATTGACCTTGATGGACCAAGGGTCTGATTTACCCTGCGGCAGCCTCATGTGTTTGTGCGCACTCACATATGAGAGCCCTTTGCAGCCACGACTTCCTCTGGATGCACCAGTTGCCAGCAGACCTCTTCAAACTGGGCAGCTGCAGGATTCCTCAGCGGGAGGGATTGGCCCCGACTGGCTTCTAAGAGAGGTCTGCCTGTTTGTGAGGCTCTTGCCTGCATGCAGACGCCTCCTCTGGATGATCCTGACCAGATTCCTCATCTTTCCTGCTTTTCAGCTGTTTCTTGCCTGTTGCAGAATCTGTTCCAGACTGAGGCCAGGGCAGGGCGGGGGGGGGGGGGGGGTGTGTCGGAGGGG
>NW_015160277.1:120292-143164 GCF_001447785.1 Gekko japonicus | reverse complement strand
CCCGGATGGCCGCTTTCCCTTGCATTTCGTCCGTTGCGCGCTTGCTCTGTGGAGCCCCAGCGGTCCCAGGGGAGTTTTCTAGTAAGCCAGGTTCTTTGGTGGATTGAAACGCTGCCGTCTGCAGGGACGGGGAAAGAGAACAAGCTCAGGAATGGGAAGAACAGGTTGAACACCTGTGGTTTGTAATTGGGAAGGTGTTAAGGAGATCACTTCAGGTGGCAGATTTATAGGTCGGGCTGGTTCTCCTGCCTCTAGGCTGTAGTGAGCAATGCGAGAGCCCCAAGTCTTTGCGGGGAAGGATTTAACTGGCGGCGAAGTATCCATCAAGACAAGAGGCGACTGGCCTTTACACACAGCGCTTGCAGGCAGAAGTTGTGCCAGCCTGCCTCTTTTCACTTGAGGCCCCTCACTTTCCAGGGTGGCTAGGCCTTTATTGAATACTAGCCTGCTCCCCGTGCTTCACTGCGGTATTTAAGCTCCGTAAATCCAGTTATAATACTGATGATGTGAAATCTGAAATGTGATATTTGTTGTCGGAATTCTAACAGAGAAGACTGTAGTGTAAGAAATGAAGTGAGACATTTCCTCCCCCCCCAAGGACCTCTCTGTAGTCCACATTGGTGGTTCTCTGCCATAGAACTGTCGGTTTAAGAAGCAGTCATCATGGTAGGAATGTACTCCCCTTATTTTGGGTTTCTTGGTGCAGGGGTTTGGCCTGGGCATTGAATTTGGGGGGAGGGCATACCCCCCCCCTTTTTTAACAAAAATCCTTCTCATTTATGTTACATTTTAGAACTGGGACATAACTACATATTAAAAACATCATCTGAGCAATCAGATATTAAGCAAGTTCATATGAACCAGTTTTCTAGAACCCACATTGTGAGAAGTTAATAAATAATAATAATATTATTTTATTTAAATAATAAAGGAAACCAGTTTTCTACAAATTTGGGGTATATTTCCATTGTGGGTGTGAGTGTGGCTAAGCTGGGCCAGCAGCACCGATGGATCAAAGTACCCTAGCCCTGCTCCTACACCTGACAGACACCAGCCTGTCTGGTGTTGGGGGGGATTATGTTTAAAGGCATTGCAGAGGCTGGGCCACCAGCAGGGCTAAGGCAATCCTGCTGAGCAAACCTTCCCGGTGGCTGTAAGCATCCCACCTCCTCTCCTACACCTGACAGGCAGCTGCCTGTCCAGTGTAGGAGGGGGAGGGGGAGGAGTATTAGAAGCCACTGTGGAGGCTGGGCCAGCAGGATCACTAAGGTGTTACTGCTGTGGCGGGCTCCCTCGCAGCTTTAAGCACCCTGCAACTGCTGCTGCACCTGACAGACAACCGCCTGTTCAGTGTAGGAGGTGGGGGGGAGTGTGTTGGAAGCCATCGGAGAGGCTGGGCCAGCAGCATTACTGCACCTCACAGGTGGTTGTTTGCCATTCCTGATTTCCTCAGCTGTCATGAGCTCTCTGCAGTCTCCTGTAACTGTTGTTTTTTTACCTTAGAACACTGAGCTCTGCAGCTGACCAATCAGAGAGTGGGGGGGTGCAAGGAGGCAGCAGCCTGGCAGCAGCATAGGAATCAATGGGGGGAGCACATTTTACCCCTTTTGACCCCCTTAGGGGTCGAATGTCTAAAAATCCCTTCTTAGTGAGCACCTACGCCACGGTGGGAGCGCTCTCCCCGAATTTAGTGTTCCTAGGTCCAGTGGTGTGGCCTGGGCGTTGATTTTACGGTGAGGGGACTTTCCTTTATATAGATAGAAGATAGATGAAGATGTGGATTGGCGTATCTGATTGCAGGGGGGGGGGAAGAGACTGCGAAGTATTTGAGGAGACACAGACTCCCCATGACACCAGAGAGTCCAGCCTCCAAAGCAGCTGTTTTCTCCAAGGGGACCAACCTCTGCCATCTGGAGATCAGATGTAATTCCAGGAGATCTCCAGGACCCATCTGGAGGATGGGAACCCTTTGGCTACAGCTAGGCCTGTCCTGTTCTTTGCTTTCTTTCAGCGAGCCCTGGGCATCTCTTTGTGGTCGATAGGAGTCCCTCCTGCCCATTTATACAGTCCAGAGACTAAGTACCCTTTCTGTGCCTCTGTGTTCTGTGCTGGTGTGACAACGAACCCTTCTGGTGGCCCTGGATGGGTGCAGAGCTTGTGGGGGATTCTTAAAGATTGGGTTTTTAAAGACAAAAAGCTGCTCTAAGGGCAGTGTTAGGTGAACATTATATAAGACACCTTACAACGCAAGATAATTCATGTAGACTGACCAGACATATCCTCAAGGATATCTTTATTGTTTATGGTTTTGCCCTCAATGAGTATGCCACACTTTGTGTTTGCTGCTGATATATGGTTGAAGAGGTCAGGTTTGCAGCATTTAATTCAACATCCAAGTCTGCTTTTGTTGTTGTTCAGTCGCACAGTCGAGTCCGACTCTTCGCGACCCCATGGACAATCTCCCGCCAGGCTCTCCTGTCTTCCGCCGTCCTCCGAAGTTGGCTCAATTTCATGTTCGTTGCATCGCTGACACTGTCTAACCATCTCATCCTTTGCCGTCCCCGTCTTCTTTGACCTTCAATCTTTCCCAGCATCAGGGTCTTTTCCAGTGAGTGCTCCCTTCTCATTTGGTGGCCAAAGTATTTGAGCTTCAGTTTCATTATCTGGCCTTCCAGGGAACAGTCAGGGTTGATTTCTTTGAGGATTGACTGATTTGTTCTTCTTGCAGTCCAAGGGACTCTCAAGAGTCTTCTCCAGCACCATAGTTCAAAAGAATCTATTCTTCGGCGCTCGGCCTTCCTTATAGTCCAACTCTCACAGCCATACATGACTACTGGGAATACCATTGCTTTGACCATGCGGACTTTTGTTGGCAGGGTGATGTCTCTACTTTTTATCATGCTGTTTAGGTTCGCCATCGCTTTCCTCCCAAGGAGCAGGCGTCTTTTAATTTCATGGCTTCAGTCACAGTCTGCGGTGATCTGGGATCCCAGGAACGTGAAGTCTGTCACTACTTCCACGACTTCCCCTTCTATTTGCCAAGGAGTGATGGGGCCGGATGCCATGATCTTAGTTTTTTTGATGTTGAGCTTCAAGCCCACTTTTGCGCTCTCCTCTTTTACTCTGAGCAAGAGGCTCTTTAGATCCTTTTCACTTTCAGCCATTAGAGTGGTATCATCTGCATATCTGAGGTTGTTGATCTTTTCCCCAGCAATCTTAATTCCCGCTTGTGATTCATCCAGGCCAGCATTTCGCATGATGTACTCTGCATATATATTAAATAAGCAAGGCGACAATATACATCCTTGTCGTACTCCTTTTCCTATGCTGAACCAATCAGTTGTTCCATATCCGGTTCTAACTGTCGCTTCTTGGCCCTTATACAGGTTTCTCTTTAATTCTCCTGCATGCCTGGAGAATGTTTCTGAAACCTTCCCCTGTTTTCAGCAATATATATTGCTACTGTTTTCAGCTCCCCTCCCCAACCTCAAGATGGCAGAATCGAATCTGCATTTGTCTTTCCCACCAGTGTCCCAGCCTTTTGACTCCGCCTTCAAAAAAGCAGTCTACATTTGGTGTCATTTTCACACCTCAAGAGTGCTAGCATACTTTTGCACGTCCACATATGTTTATCGTCCTTTGGGGTGGCTCCATTGTCATTGCACCTCTGCACTGCTTTAAAAGAATCTTCTCCAAACAACATTCAAACAAGCATAGAGAAAGACGGCATCACAGCAGCACGAAACTGATTTTAAAATGCAAATGCAGATTCAGCCGAAGAGGCACTGGATAAGAGAGCAGAGGTTGCAGCTGTTTTCAGTGTCCCCGTTGTCTTTCTAGTGTGTGGTTCGTTTGCAATTTTGTACGGACAAAATAAGGCATTTATACTATTAGATTTCATCAGTATTCCAAATTTTAGTTTACAGTGTTGCTTAAGCTGTCAAATAAATTGTAAGTTTGATAAGAATGTCCTTATTACATGTTTCAGTTCCCTCCTGCCCCAAATCTCCATTAAAAATACCTTAGAGAAAAAGGTTTTCTTCCAGGCTTCATAATTTGTAGGGAAAAGACATTAAGTGGCCTGGATACTTATTGATTTAGGAGACTTCTGTGCCGCCTGTCCAGAATCCGGTTCAAGATGGCTTACAATTAAAGGAATAAATTATCAGTATCAAAACAAGCTGTTAAAACAAGTCCAAGGCCAAAAAACCTGGGGTGGGGGTGGGGAGTGGCTACTTGGGAGCAAGAACAGACCACCGAACAGCTCAAAAGAGAAAACTCCTAATTAACAATCCGGGTAAAAAGATAAGTTCTGGTGTGGCACCTAAATGAAAGTCAAGTACGCACCAGGTGAGCCTCGAAGGGGGAGGCCGTTGCACCAGCCAGGGGCCACTCCAGAAAAGGCCGTGTCTCCAGTCACCGCCTGCCTCTCCTCTGAAGGCAGGGACCCAGAGAGTGGGTCTTGAGAGGCAGGTTTTAACTGGTGGTCTGGGTGGTTTGGGAGGAAACTGGCACTTTGAATGTGCCCAGAAACAGATAGGTACCCGTTAGGGGTCTCAGTTTCCAGGTGGGGCCTGGAGAGCTCCCAGAATTACGAGAGATCTCCGGATGACAGAGATCAGCTCCCCCAGACAAAAATGGCTGCTTTGGTGCATGGATGCTACGACATTATACCCTGTTGAGGTAACCGTAGGGTTACCAGACCCCCTGGTGGGGACAGGGATCCCCCACTGCCAGGCCATCTCCGCTGACGATCAGCTGGCCAGCAGGGGGGCGGCTTATCCCTTCAAAAGAGAGGAACACAGGTTGTTTTAGTGACGTGCCTATGTGATTTCAGTGCTCTGGGCTTGGGGCAAAAACTCTATGGTAGAAGCTAAATCTACCATAGAGTTTCCCCCCCCAAAGACAGAGCATCACCTCAATGTCCCCCTACGTGCCTACAACACTTCCCCGTCACGTTGGAAGGCACATGGTCACCTCGCCAAATCATCGGATGAAACTCCCCTCCCCCACCGGCTGCCCAGAGGGACCAGACCAACCTCGGCCCCTCCCCTCTCCTAAACCCTGCCCTCCCCGTGCTCCACCCGGGACATCTCCAGGAATTCCCCAGCATGGAGTTGGCAACCACTGCAGATCTGTCTGCACGGGGGTGATACAATCCCTATAACCAACCCCTGAGGCTAGACTGGCTGCCGCATGTTGGACCCCCTGAAGTTTCCAGACCATTTTCGAAGGCAGCCCCAAGTACAGCATCTTACAGTAGTCTAACCTGAGGGTGATCAAAGCATGGACCACTGAGGCCAAACCGTGACAAAGAACTCTGGGAGTGAGCGCAGTGCTGTGATTAGGTCAAGGCTTTTCAGGAGCTGCACTCCGCTCCGCCGTGTTTGCCATGCTGGTGTGATCAACCGCTGGCCCTCATGAGCTCTCTTCTGGAGGAATCCATTCAAATAGCTACGTAATCCTGCCATTTAGGGCCAGTTTGTAGAACCAAAGGAGCATTTTGTTCATCTAGAATGTGTGAGTTTGTGAGACCCCAGTGTGGTGGAGTGTCAGTCTAGGACCAGAGCAGGACTTGATCACAAACCCCCAAGCAACCCATGAAGTCCCTTTGGTGGCCTTGGAGCAGTCATCCTCTCTCAGTTTGGTGGAGTGGTTAGGAGCGCGGACTCTAATCTGGGAGAACCGGGTTTGATTCCCCACTCCTCCACTTGCACCTGGCTTGATGACCTTGGGCAAGCCGTAGCTCTGATAAGAGCTGTTCTTGAAAAAGAGCCGTTTCTGTCAGAGCTCTCTCAGCCCCACCTACCTCACAGGGTGTCTGTTGTGGGGAGGGGAAGGGAAAGGAGTTTGTAAGCCACTCTGAGACTCCTTTGGGTAGTGAAGGGCGGGGTATAAATCCAATCTCTTCTTCTTCATCTACCTCACAGGGTGTCTGTTGTGGGGAGGGGAAGGGAGAGGAGTTTGTAAGCCGCTCTGAGACTCCTTTGGGTAGTGAAGGGCAGGATATAAATCCAATCTCTTCTCCTTTTACCTCACAGGGTGCCTGTTGTGGGGAGGGGAAGGGAAAGGAGTTTGTAAGCCGCTCTGAAACACCTTTGGCTAGTGAAGGGCGGGGTATAAATCCAATCTCTTCTTCTTCTTCTTTTTCTTTTTATTCTCAGCCTAACCTACCTCACAAGGTTGTTGTGAAATGGAGGAAGGAAAAGGTTTCTGGTGGCGATGGGCCCAAAACAGGGCTTTAGGCTGCTGGTGGCCTGACTGTTTCACTGCACATACAGTTTGAGGTGTGACTGGCTTGGCATGTATGGGGGGGGGGGTGTTGTTGCAGTTTGTTGACATTTGGGCTGTGTTGCAAAATAGTCTTGCGGTTGTGAAACTCCTCTGCTAGGTGCCAAACTTTGCCTGTATCTGCATTTCTCAATTCCAGTCTGTTCCTTGAATTTAAGGTGAAGCAAATTTGTGCTTTAATAAGCTTGTTTCCTTAGAGACCTGCCTCGCTCTCGCACACAATATTTGTTTTTAATTGCCGATACGAGGGGGGAAAAACAGACTTGAGTAATTTCATAATTCTATCCCAGGGCTCCTTTATAACGTTGTGAACAAAGTGTCCAATTTTAGCCTGCTGGTGGCAAGGGAGGTTAAAACCATGTAATCTTGGCAATAAAAACAGTCAAAGGCTGGGCTAAACTGATATTACCTTAGCGATGTTTGGCCTTAGCCACATGGAATGTTAAGCATTAACACATGAAAGGATTATGTTGAGGCTGGAAATGCACTTGATGACAACAGCCCACAAAGGAGGCGATTTACTAACTGCATTCTGCCACTGGGTTCTTGTTTTCTTGATGAGTCCTTCCAGCATAAAGGTTGAATTAATAGACTCCAAGCTCACGTAACTGTTTCCAATCAGCTATTTTACATGAATAGCAATGAGCTCTTGTGGCCTTTCTGAATTACAGATTGGCAAAGCTGGCCATGGTCAGGATGGGTGGTGCCCTTATGGCGTAGAAGATCTTGCAAAAATGTGTGTGTGTGTGTGTGTTTGCATGCATGTGCATGCACAGTGTGGTTACCTCTTAGTGTCTCCTAGCAGACATGTTCACCATAAGATCCCAGTCGGGCAGGGCTCCCCAGGCTTTTTGCTGGCACCTTTGGAATGCCAGCATAGTGTTGTGGGTGCAGCCAGAAAATAGCAGCCGCAGGAGGTGGAGCCAGCCACAAAATGGCAGCCAAGGCTCACCTTATCTGGCCAGCCAATCAAATCTTCAATGGCCTATCAGTGACCTTGCTGGGCAAAAGCCCTACCTGTCCCCGCCCACTTACTAAAAACGCTTGGGTGCCAGGAAAGTACTCAGTGGGCAGTGTGATGCCCATGGGCACCATGAGAAAGAAGAAGAAGAAGAGAAGAAGAGATTGGATTTCTACACCGCCCTTCACTACCCAAAGGAGTCTCAGAGCGGCTTACAAACTCCTTTCCCTCCCCCTCCCCACAAGAGACACCCTGTGAGGTAGGCGGGGCTGAGAGAGCTCTTGACAGAAGCTGCTTTTTTTTTCAAGAACAGCTCTGACAGAACTACGGCTTGCCCAAGGTCATCCAGCAGGTGCAAGTGGAGGAGTTGGGGAATCAAACCCAGTTCTCCCAGATTAGAGCCCTGCACGCTTAACCACTACACCAAATTGGGGACCCCTGCATTAGGGCTTGGAAGGAAGGTTTGCTCTCACTGCACTATGTCTTTTATTCATTGAAATAATTTCTACTCCATCTTTCAAAATTGTTTCCCAAGACAGTTTCCTTTTTTTAAAAAAAATAATAGTTTTATTTTACTGGTGACAGAGTGCTGTCTTTCAAACAGCCACTAAAATGATTTTTAAAAAACCCACAAACCCAGCGGACTGTAAAACAACAGCAAGAAACCAACAGAGGGGGAAAACCAGCACCTTAATTTAAAATGTGGGCAAATACATCCTCTTTCAATCCGCCACTTAAAATTTAGCAAAGCAGATTCTAGCTGAACTTCCTGGGGGAGGGCCTTCTATCTGCCCCTGGAGCGACCTCCACAGGAAATGCCGTTTCACTGGTCTCTCCCCACGAGGGGTGGAACCTCCAGAGGGCAGAGTACGGGGAGAGACCTTACAGTGTCACAGAATCCACCCTCCAAGAGTCCAGTAGCACCTTAAAGACTAACAAAAATTTGTGACCTTTCGTGAGTCACTGCTCACTAACAAAACTGGTGGCAGGATATCGCTTTTGTGAGTCACTGCTCACTCCGTGAGCAGTGACTCACAAAAGCTATTTCCTGCCACCAGTTTTGTTAGTGAGCAGTGACTCACGAAAGCTGTATCCTGCCACCACATTTTGTTAGTCTTTACGGCGCTACTGGACTCTTGCTCTTTTCTACTGCTGCAGACAAACATGGGTACCCGTCTCGATCTGTCTGCACCCTCCACAGCAGGCATTTTCTCCAGGGGTTCTGATCCATCTGTTTCCACACTTGACGCTTGACTCTGAGCGGCCTGGGAGAGAAGGGGAGAGACTGGAGGGCCACAAGACGGGCTGGATCTGAATGCGCTGCCGGCTTCAGGGGACTTTGGCCAGTGAGAACTGGACCGCCTCACCGTTGCTGTGCTCCTCCCGTCTCTTGCCTCGTCACCCTCTCTTGACTTTTCTTTGTTACACATATTAAAGTGTAACCTTGTTAAAGACTCTGTGCGCGTACATGGATCTGCATGCTGTGTAGAGATAGCTGCTGTGGGAACAGAGATGATGTTGAATCAATCCCTTTTTAATTTTTTGCCTGCAATATCACATGATCACATGAGGCCGCCTTGTTATATTAACATAAGAAGAGCCCTGCTGTATCAGACCACTGGTCTGACTAGTCCAGCATCCTGTGTCACACAGCGGCCAACTAGTTCCTCTGGAGGGCCAACAACAGGGCAGAGAGGCCGACCCCTTCATAAGAACATCAGGAGAGCCCTGCTGGATCAGACCACTAGTCTGACTAGTTCAGCATCTTGTCTCACAGAGTGGCCAACCGGTTTCTTTGGACAGCCAACATCAGGGCATAGAGGTCGAGGCCTTCATAAGAACATCAGATGAGCCTTGCTGGATCAGACCAGTGGTCCATCAAGTCTAGCCTCCTGTCTCACACAGTGACCAACCAGTTCCTCTGGAGGGCTAACGACAGGGCATAGAGATCGAGGCCTTCATAAGAACATCAGAAGAGCCCTGCTGGATCAGACCAGTGGCCCATCAAGTCCAGCCTCCTGTTTCACACAGGGGCCTACCAGTTCCTCTGGAGGGCCAACAACAGGGCAGAGAGGCCGAGGCCTTCCCCTGGTGTTGCCTCCTGGCTCTGGCATTCGGAGGTTGACTGCTTCTGAAAGTGGAGGTTCCCCTCGGTCACCGTGGCTTGTAGCCACTGATAGACATATCCTCCATGAATCTATCTAATCTCTTTTTAAAGGTGTTTATGCCTGTGACCACCACTATATACTCTGGCAGCGAATTCCACATTTTAATCACTCACTATGTAAAGCAGTATTTCCTTTCATTCCTGAGTTCTAGTATTTTGGGAGAGAGAGAAAAAGTTGTCTTTGTCAGCTCTCTCCTCCCTATGCACAATTTTACAACCCCCTTAGTCGTCTCTTTTCTAAACTGAAAAGTCCCAGCCTCTTTGACCTTTCCTCATAGAGAGGGTGCTCCACAACCTCTTAGTCATCTTGGTTGCCCTCTTCTGTACTTTCCCCCACTCTGCCATGTCTCTTTGAGAGATGGTGACCAGAACTGTGCACAGTATTCCGAATCAGGCTGTGCCATAAATCTGTTCAGGGGCATTATAATATTGGCCGTTCTGTTCTCAGTCTGTTTTCCGAATAATCCCTAACATACAGTTTGCCCTTTTCACCGTAGCAGCATGCTGTGTTGACCCTGTCATTGAGCTATCCACTGCAACCCCAAGATCTTTTCCCCTCAGTAAATTCAGACCCCATTAGCCTACACTGCCTAAGTTGGGATTCATTGTCCCAATGTGCATCACCTTACACTTACCAACACCGAATTTCATTTGCCACACTGTCACCCCCATTTTGTGGAGATTCTCTCTGATTTTCACCATCCTGAATAATTTTGTGTCATCTGCAGACTTGGCCACTACACTACTCACCCCTAGTTCCAGATCATTTATGAATAAATTAAACAGTACTGGCCCCAGTACCGATCCTTGTGGGACCCCACAGCTTACTTCCCTCCATTATGAGAACTGTTCATTGATTCCTGCTCTTTGCTTCCTGTCATTGAACCAATCTTTAATCCCTAAGGGAACCCTTCCCCTTATCCCAGGACTGCTAGTTTTACTCAGGAGCTTTTGGTGAGGAACCTTGTGGAAAGCCTTTTGAAAGCCCAAGTCTGCAATGTCTCCTGGGCCACCATTGTCTACATGCTTGTTCACTTTCTCAAAGAACTCCGAAAGGTTGGTGAGGCAGGACTCCCCTTCGCAGAAGCCGTTCTGATTTTCCCTCTTCAGGCTTTGTTCCCCCATGTGTGCCTAATAACTCAAGCTTTGATTACAATTTCTACCAATGTGCCTGGGACAGATGTTAGGCTGACTGGCCTGTTTCTGCTTCCCCTCTGGATCCCTTTTTTAAAATTCACTACTCTCCAGTCTTCTGGTACCACAGCTGAATTTAGTGATCGGTTACCTATATGGGTTAAAATTTTGCTGCTCTCCAGTCTTCTGGTACAGCAGTTGAATTTAGTGATCAGTTACCTATACCGGTCAGTAGATCAACTATCTCATATTTGATTCCCTAAGATAGACCAGAGGCCCTTATATTTAATTTGAGCCCTTATATTAAATTTGAGCCCTTATATTTAATTTGAGCCTTATACTAGGGTTGCCAAGTCTGGGTTGGAAAATACCTGGAGACTTTGGGGGTGGAGCCAGGAAAGGGCGTGGTCAGGGCCGGCCCCAGCTTATTTTGCACCCTAGGTGGGGATCTCTTCTGGCGCCCCCCTCCCCGTGCGCCCACCAATTTTCAAAAATAAATGCATTTTAGGAAGAATGAAAAACACAAATAATCAAGAAACTCCCAGAGTACGGGGCCGGGTGCAGTTTGGCGCCCCTAAGGGCCGGCCCGCTCTAGGCGATCGCCTAGTTCGCCTAGTGAGTGAGCCGGCCCTGGGCGTGGTTTGGGGAGGGGAGGGGCCTTAGCATGGTACAGTGCCAGAGAGTCCACCCTTCAAAGCAGCCATTTTCTCCAGGGAAGCTGATCTCTTTCAGCTGGGGATCAGTTGTAAAAGCGGGAGATCCCCAGGCCCCACCTGGAGGCTGGCAGCCCTACCTTATACTCTAACATGTTATTTAAGGTCAAATGTAATAGGAGAAGGTACCTCTCGAACCTCATTTGCTGTTTATTTTTTATATTGACAATGTGGTCAGCAATTTAAAAAAATCTGATTTTCCACCCCCCTACGCTGGCTGATTGGAAGATCCCCACATTACTTTACGCGGACGATACGGTCAAACTCTTTAGGACCCCTGTGGGCCTAAGAAGAGCCTTGATGGCACTTAATCAGTTTTGTATCAAGAACCAGTTAGCGATTAACTATCAAAAATCCAAATTTATGTCTTTCGGTAAAAGATCTAAAAGAAAGGTCTGGAGTGTTAATGGTCAGGGGACTGAACAGGTCACAAGCTTCAAATACCTGGGGGTGATATTACAATTGAATGGTGCTAGAATGGCTCATCATGAGCCTGTGGCCAGTTTAGGACAAAAATCTGCTGAGGCCATAATTAGATTCCTATGCACCAAGGGAGGGCAGTATTTACCAGCAGCTCTCAAACTGTTTCAGGCCAAAATACTACACCAACTTTTGTATGGGACAATAATGGGGCCACCATCTTCTTGCTTCATCCCACTCGAGCGTGTTCAATAGGGTTCCCAAGTCAAAAATACTCACTGGGGGGGGGTGGAGCCTTGGCTGGCTCCGGGAGCCGTCCCTGGATGCGCGCGCCGCCAGCACATCACAGGAAGTGACGTGCAACGTCGACCACATTGAGGGCGTGGCCACGATCGTGGGAGGGAAAACCATAGAGTTTTCCCTCCCCGATCCGGGCCACGCCTCCAACGTGGTCGACGTGCACGTCACTTCCTGTGACGCTGCACTTCGGGGGGCGGAGTTCTCCCCGGGGCCCAATTCCGCAGCGGCGGAAATCGGGCCTCCAAAGCGGGGGTTTACCCGCCACCCGCCCCCACTTGGCAGCCCTAGTGTTCAATCATAGTTTTTAAGAGCAGCTTTTCAGATGTCCAAATGCATTTCACATGCAAGCTTGCACCTGGAATCTGGCTTAATCAAAGTGGAGTCGAGGGTATGCCTCACCTCAATAAATTTTTGGCTCAAATTAAACCATATTCCTCATGGCCTAACACCTTTAATCCTCATAGATAGTTTCAAATCTTCTTGGTTAAAAGGCCGTACATTTAAAGTTAAGGAATTTAGGCCTCTCTCCACATAGAAATGAATTATGACCAAGCGAAGGCAGTTCTCAAACAAAGGATGGAGGATATTCAACGTCAAAATGACATTCATAAAGTACCAGAATTCTTGGCTGCAGAACACACAAAATATAAGGTAGCACCAGTGATGTACCTTTCTCAACTGCAGATTCCGGCCCAACGGAGGGCATTTTCTCTAGCCAGATGGCGAGCACAGTGTTAGATGGGCAGTTTAGAAAGACTCCCGTGCATGAGAGGGTTTGTCCCTGTGGGGATGGTGAGGTCGAAACAATCAAACATGTATTACTACATTGCCGTTTTTATCACAAAATCCATATAAAGATGATTTCCCCCCTTCTTAAGAAATATCAGGGTCGCTCTGATACAAAGTTCTGCAAAATGCTCCTCAGGGGTGTCAACCCAATAATCACAGCTTCCAGTGCAAGATTTTTATCAGTCGTCGCTAAAATATGCCGAGAGATATTGCGTAGTGTATCCGAATTTTAACTGTTTTAGCGTTTTAATTATCGATGTGTACATATTGGCGATAAAATTTCCCAGATGTTACGTGAAAGGTATTATATGTTTTACAAGAAAGAAGACCCGCGAAACTCGCGCGGGGGGGGGGGATTGCAGCCGCCCAGGACTCGCGGCTGCCCGCACCCGCCCTCCCCCGGATGGATGGATGGCTCCGAGGCGGCGGCGGCAAGCCTGGCTGCTCCCCCCTCCCAAGCGAGGGCAGCTGCTCCCCCGCCCCGGCCAGCTGGCTCCGAGGCGGCGGCGACGGTGGCGAGGCCAGCTGCTTCCCCCCTCCCAAGCGAGCCCGGCGGAGAGCCCGGCTGCTCCCCCCCACCCGCTCTTGCCCCGGCCGGCTGGCTTCGAGGCAGCGGCGAGGCCGGCTGTTCCCCCCCCGGCCCCACCGGCTCCGAGGCGGCGGCAGCAACGCTCTATCAGTTTTGGGGGGATTTAAATATTCCCCCGATATTTTGGGTGTTTTTTTCGATTTTTGTGCACACGTGGGGACCGCCCCACGTGTGCACAAACCTCTTCCTGCCCCCCAGGTGGCCCCGGAGCGCTGATTTAAGTATCCGCACTGACGGGGCCACTTCACTATTAGATATATAGATGCTGGTCAATGACTGTATCAGTAAAAGACTAGACTAGAGTTCCCTAAGAACTCTTGGGTGTCTGCCATCAGGACCTAGAGACTGACTGGTTTTTAATTTCCCCAGTGGGTCTAGAACTTCATCTTTAGTCACCTCAATTTGGGTCAGTTCCCCAGACTCCCTCTTCCTGAGAACAAGGACTGTGGCATGGGTACATGCCCCGCACTTTTCCACAGTGAACACAGAAGCAAAAAAGCCATTGAGCTTCTCTGCCATCCCCTTATCTTCCTTCAGCAATTCCTTTATTTCTTTGTCATCCAAAGGCCCCACTGCTTCTCTGGCTGGTTTCCTGCCCAGATATATTAAAAAATAATTATTATTGTTTGTCTTGGATGGTTTAGCAACCCGTTCCTTCAAAATCTCTTTTTGCCTGCTTATTTAGTGACTTGCATTTATTTTGCCAGAGCCTGTGGCCCCTCCTGTTCAATTCACTGGGGCCGATCTTCCACTTTTTAAAAGAAGCCTCTTTACTTTTTATAGCTTCCCTGACTTACGTTGTTAACCACACAGGCCTAATTTTAGACTTGGCAGTGCCTTTCCTAACCTGTGGAATTTATTCTGTCTGGGCTTCAATTAGTGTGGTTTTGAATCGCTTCCAAGCCTCCTCTAGGAATTTGACGCTCTTGTGTTTCCGTTTCAGCTTCCTTTTACCTATTCCCCTCATTTTTGTAAAGTAAATTTTTGTAAAGTTCCCTCTTTTGAAATCAAATGTTACAGTTTTGACCGTTGGGGGTAACTTTCCACTGACCTGGATTCTGAGCAGAATAGCATTGTGGCCACTGTTCCCAACTGGTGCAGTAGCCTCTACATCTCTCACGAGGACTTGAGACCCTCTCAGAACTAAGTCCAAGATCGCTGCCTCCTCTGTTTGGCTGTGTGACCATCTGTTCCAGTGCACAGTCATTTATGATGACAAGGAATCTCATTTCTACAGCATGACTTGAGCACATGTTTACCTAGTCAATGTGAGCGTAATTGAAGTCTTCCAGTATAATGACATTATCTGCTTTACTCATCTCCCTTATTTCCTTTTCCATCCCATGATGAGCCTCAAGGGTTTGAATATTGAATCATACCCTGGGTCCATCAAAGTCAGTGTTCCTACTCAGACTGGCAGTAGCTCTCCGTGGTCTCAGGAAGAGGACTTTCACATCACCCACTGCCAAATCTTTTAGCCGGAGATGCCAGGGATTGAACCTGGGACCTGCTGCATGCCAAGCAGATGCTCTACCACTGAGCCACAGCCTGTCTCACAATAGTTGGGAGTTGCCTTCTGAACCTCTCCGGACCCCCTTTTTGGCCTGACATGCTGGATTCTCTTAACTGGACTTCCCAAAGTTGCACCTTTCCCCTATTGTTCCGAAATCTTCTGTCTGCTATTTGCATGTTTGTTAATGAGGCCCGTTATCTCTGCAAACTGCCTCTCAGGGCCATGAGGCCACTATAGAACACCATACAAAGAGCCCAGCTGAGTCAGACCAGTGGTCCTTCTAGCCCAGCATCCTGTTTCTCAGGGTGGCCAACTGGTTGCCCTGGAAGGGAACAACAAATGGGGCACAGAGTTGGCCCCTACTTCTCGGTTTCAGAGATTTTACTGCCTCGAGGTTCCCTTTATCGATTGTGGCAGCTAGGGATCGATGGACCTATCCTCTGTGAGCGGATGCAGGCCCACTTTTAAAGTCCTCTGTGTTCCTGATGATCACCGTGTCTGCTGGCAGTGAATACCAGAATTTAATTGCTGGTAGAATCCGTATTGGTTTGCAAGACCCAAACAAGGCTGTTGAGAGCCAGTTTGGTGTAGTGGTTAAGTGCGCGGACTCAAATCTGGGAGAACTGGGTTTGATTCCCCACTCCTCCACATGCAGCTGCTGGATGACCTTGGGCAAGCCATAGTTCTGTCACAGCTGTTCTTGAAAAAAAGCAGTTTCTCTCAGAGCTCTCTCAGCCCCACCTCCCTCACAGGGTGTCTGTTGTGGGGAGGGGAAGGGAAAAGGAGTTTGTAAGCTGCTCTGAGACTCTGAGTGAAGGGCAGGGTATAAATCCAATCTCTTCTTCTTCTCTTCTTCTTTTGGAGGTCATTAATTTATATGGTCGCCATAAGTCGGAATTGACTTGACAGCACTTAAGACACACAGAGTCACAGAATCCATATGAAATGGAACCTTTGCCACATTACATACAGGCAGCCCCTAAAGCAGTTCTTTCTGGCTCTGAAAATTACCTGAACCAAAGTCTAGTTAAGAGCTTAGATTGTAAGTAGGGTTTCCAGTCTCCAGTTGGCACCTGGGGATTGCCTGCTATTACAGTTGATCTCCGGACGACCAAGATCAGTTCCCCTGGAGAAAATGGAAGCTTCAAATTGTAGACTGTATGGCATTGCACCTTGCTGAAGTCCCTCCCCTCCTCAGATTCCACCCCCCAAAATCCCCAGATTTGGCAACGCTACCTGTAAGAGAAAAATGAAGGTGAAATGCAGTGGGTTGGTGTGTCAGACTCTTGGAGAAATCAGTTCCCACATTCACTCAGAAGAATGAGAGGTTTATTGAGACATTGATAGGATCCAGCCTCTACATTGGCTGTGTTAGAACTGAAAATGGAGGCGTGAAAGCAATAGATATCTAAGGTTCAAACAGGGACCCTAAAAGGTTAGGAGCCAATCACCCCCAGGTATTCTACCCGCCCAAATCAAGGGCTCTGTGTTCCCACCTTGGTGACATCCCCCCAACATGTAGACAAAAGCCAGGCGGTGTAAGCTGAGACTCAAGGCCGGTGGATGTTCCCAGGCCCTATAAGCAACAGTCTGCTTCAAAGCATCTGAAAGCGAAAGCATTGAAGAATTCACACTCTCCTGATCCCCCTCCCAACTTCTATGGCAAGCGAGTTTGACATGGTGGCAGCCATGTCGTTCTGGGGCCAGACCGTCCATTTCTGGCCTTTGGTCTGCTTTCAAAACTATCGAGTGGAAGTGGAGAAGTTGGCCAGTGCTGGCTCACATCGAGGGAATTGCTACATTTGCAAATCAATTAATAATCCCCTGCCTATGGCGGCTGTCGCTACCGTGCTGGCTGCCAAGGGCAGAGGCAGTTAAATGCCTGGAAAGAACCCAGCGGGAGTCTTGTAAGTCAACAATAAACACAGCGATCATATCAGCATTAAGAGAGGTCCGGTTGCAGGACTGTGGAGCTGCCGTCTGGAGGAGAAAGCGGAATCCTTCCACCCCACCCCGCCTGGGTAGCCTACGGAGAGACACTCCCCTTCTTTGCAGGAAATGCCATCTCTGCTGTTCTGCTGGAGAGAATCCGGGTTTGGGCCAGTTGTAGCTTGTAACACCGTGGAATAAATCAGTACAAACCTGAATGTCTCTTCTTCGGTTTTGGGTGTTGAAATGCCCTGCTGAAAGCAGAAATCGGGCATGCCTGCTTAGGAGCAATTGAAAGGGGGGGGAAGAGTACATTTAGCTCAGCAAGAGGAAGGGGAGAGCCCTTGGCGACCGATGGCGGTGCCTGGCACGGCGCTTTCGTTTTGAATGCTCAGTTGCTGCATGTGTTCGGCTGTGACATGGATCTCCCAAGGTGGCCAGGCTGTAAACATCTTCAGTAAATACACATATTGCCCCTTTAGAAGTGGAATCTAAACTCATGCTGTCTTGCATATTTTGGTCAAACTCCCGAAAACCTGGTCCGTGTCAAGATTCAGGTGGGGAGCCATGTTGGCCTGAAGCAATAGGACAAAAGTTTGAGTCCAGCGGCACCTTGAAGACCAACAAAGTGTAATTCTGGGTATAAGCTTTCGTTTGTTGGTCTTCAGTGTGTCGCTGGACTCAGAATAAAGAGCGAGCAGAGTTTTCTGTTTATTACATTCCCTGGAAGCAAACCTGGCGCAAAATTAAAATGTTCTTCGCTCTCTTACTCAGTCGCAGCAATAGAACCGCAAGAGCTATTTGCTTACATTTCTTCCCTTGAACGGAGGAGCAGGGACTGGAAGCATGAATTGCTCTTTCTCTCTTGCCTGCAGAACATTGGAGGCTAATTTATCTCAACGTAACCTGAGTTAGAGGCACAAAAGTCCTCTGGCTTCTGTTTCGGAGCGTCTGACTTCTCCCAAAGAGGTTTTTTCCCCTGCAGGGCTGCCAGAGTGGGATTTCAATGGCTTCTGTGAAGACTGGGTTAGCCGCTGAGTGTAAGCAAAGTTGGCCAGAATATCTGTTGACCTCCAAAAGTAGTCAGGGGCATGAGCCAGGCATTGTTCGTCTTTATCAAGCCGTAATCTTACACGTTTAAAAAATGCCGACTCACCGCCGTCTTCTGTTCTTTGTGTGGAATAACAGGCCGGACAGGGTTCTCTTGTCCCGGCTGAAGCGATTTGTACCTTCTGGAGATATTTCTTAACACCAAGTAAAACAAATGAAGGCTTGATTATATTTTAAAAGTCTGTCGGAATGGGACGTGGTTATTGTTGTTTAAAGGAATTCTTAATGTCTGAATGTTTATCTGTACATATATACATGATTGATTTAAACGCACAGTCTTGTGGGAAGTCCAGTATTGTGTGAGAGCCAGATTGGTGTATTGGTTAGGAGTGTGGACTCTAATCTGGGAGAACCGGGTTTGATTCCCCGCTCCTTCACATGCAGCTGCTGGTGTGACCTTGGGTCAGTCACAAGTTCTCTCAGAGCTGTTCTCTCAGGAGCAGGTCTCGTGAGCGTTCTCTCAGCCCCACCTACCTCACAGGGTGTCTGTTGTGGGGGGAGGGGAAGGGAAAGGAGACTGTAAGCCACTCTGAGACTCCTTTGGGCAGTGAAGGGCGGGGTAGAAATCCAGTCTCCTCCTCCTCCTCCTCCTCTTCTTCTTCTTCTTCTTGCCCATGGGCATCATGTTGCCCACGGAATACTTTCCAAATGGCTGCCACAATATGGCTGCCTCCAGGAGGCGGAACCAGTGTTGGGATATTTACAAGTTGCTTGCACTTGTCAGTCATTGTAGAATTAACTGTTGTTTGTAAACAGGAAATTACCTAACTGATCTGCAACCAACTAAAGTAGAGTTTAGTTAGCTTGCGAAAAATTGTAGGACATGTTAGTAAAATGACGTGACCTGTAGACTTGTAATTGGCTGATCAACGTGTTGGATGTTTTGCATTTTGTTACTTGTTTCCCTTCTTTGTTTGCAAGGAAGAAGAAAGAAGCCAGCTTATAGTTTTTAGACATGCATTAGTCTGGAAACTCCATTTGTATTTTCTGTATCTTCTTTTTTTATTTTCTCCAAAGTTCCCATCCCGAAACTAGATACAGTTTCTTTTACTTTTCAACTTCAACCCGGTGTCAGGCGCTTGCTTATCACTCTGCGTTTAAGAATCGTACCCAGTAGCCAGCCACAAAATGACTGCTGCCGCTTCACTTCAGTCACACAGGGAAGATCCTTGTTAGTGTTGCTGCCGAAGCAACACTAAAAAATACTGTACAGCCAATCAAATCCCCAATAACCAGTCATGCTGGGCAGAAGCCCTACCTGGCCCCACCCACTTCTTAAAAACACCTGGTGGGCGCCCAAAAAGGTGTTGGTGGTTGCTGTGGCTCCCACCGGTGCTACACAGGGGACCTCTGCTCTCCTCGCCCAGCACCCTCCTCACCCCCACATCAGACCAGCTCCCGGTCTGTACCCTGCCCTGTACAAAGTCACCACCAGATCCGTCATGTTTCTGTTTTGAGGGCTCCCCACAGGGGCAGAAGGGCAGCCCTGGGCACCACCTCCCCAAAATCATACCGTGTCCAGAACTTCCACATTGGAATGAAGAATGCATCCACCCTCTATGCTTCAGGTACTTGTTTGTATCCCATTTTTCAGCCCAACAGGATTGATGAGACTGGTAGAGAGGAATGCCTAAGAGTGGGTGAATAGACAAGGCCCAGTTTGAATCTTCCCACCACACCAGCATGAATTTACACTGGGGTATTAGTACCAGCCTTGCTTGTTTATTATTTGCTTTATGCCCTACCTGTCTCCCCACTGGCGATCCAAGCTGGCTTAAAACCATTTTCCTCTCCTCCATTTTATCCTCGCAACAACCCTGTGAGGTCGGTTAGGCTGAGATTGGTGTGACGGGCCCAAGGACGCCCAGCAAGCTTCCATGGCAGAGTGGTGATTCAAACCTGGGTCTCCTAGATCCTAGGCCTACCCTCTAACCCAGGGGTGTCGAACTAATTTGTTATGAGGGCTGGATCTGTCATAAATGAGACCTTGTTGGGCCGGGCCACGTGTGTGTCATAACATGCAATACCAGGTAGCAGAGATATAAACTTTATAAAGGACACAAACACAAAGGGGTGTTTTTTTAACTTAAAAACATGCTTAAAACATTAGCACTCTTGCGATATTTTGTTTATTTAACAGTGTCTGATAACTGACACCTCTTGCTCTGAATTATTGCATCAAAATGTCTGTGCTGTTGCAATCTTGAGTATGCTGTTCAGGTGTATATCTGTAAGCTGCAAACCTACGATGACGCAGGAGCAGCAGAACTGGAAGAAGAAGCAGAAGACCGCCAGTTCCACTGTGGGCCTGATAGAAGCCCTCGGGGAGGGGGGGGGGCTGATCCGGCCCCTGGGCCACATATTTGACACCCCTGCTCTAACCGTTGTGCTGCTGGCTCTCCCTCCTTACTGCTGGGAGGACAACTAAGAATAGTATCTGCAAAGTGCTTTGAACATTCAGAGCACATGGATAAGTCCTGTGGGTTGGATTGTGCATACCCATTCCATTCATGGAGGTCTTTTCCACCGTGAGAAGAAGACTTCCCGTAATGCAAGATGTCCAGTTAATAACCACTGTGGAAGACTGCAGATATCTTCTCCTTGGCACTTGTTTCTGCAAGCCGCCGTGAGAACCCACGGGGGTAGGTGGCATGGTGCCGTGTTTTGGAAGTGTGCGTGCGTTCACTTTCCTAGCATTGGAGTCTTGTGAGGGCACAGACTACGTGAGCTCTCAATGTGCCCTCTCACTGGTTTGTTTAATGCCCCGGTTGAGCTTCTTAAAGGTTATGGGTCTTAATGGTATTATTGCTGCTAATTATACATTTAAAGTTTTGTGGAAAATCTAGAATGTGCCGTCCTGCAGTAAGATGTTTGTGTGTTTCGTTCCCCTTTTGAACTTGATGTTCTGTGATGTCTGACCTGTTCCTAGTGACTAATTTGAAGCATACTGTTTCGGTTGACTTAACTGGCTCTTTTGTTCTCCTTCAAAAATGTACGTCCAATATCCCTTTTCATAATTATGGATCATTTATGACGACCGGGTTCTCAGAACCAAACAGGAGATGCTGGGAGAGCCCTCATTGCATTGCTGCAAGCTTTCTTTTGTTCAGAGTAGCTGTTTATTTAGAGAGTGTATATGCTGCATTCCAGAGGTGAGGCACCACCACTGAAAAAGCCCTGCCTCTGGTTCCCACCCCACCTCACCTCTGCAGGCGTGGGAGGAGGTTCTTACCTGGCTGGCTGGACAATACAGGAGCAGCTGAATTTCTGTTTACCCAGGCCCCAAACTATTTAGGGCAGAGTCCCCAACTGTTTTGAGCCAGTGGGCACCTTTGGAATTCTGATACACTGTGGTAGGTAGGCAAAATGGCTGCCACAAGATGGCTGCTGCAGGAGGCGGAGCCAGCCACAAGATGGCTGCTGTGGCTGACCTTCAGTCACACAGCAAAGATCCTTGTGATGTGGTGACAGCTGCTGCCAAAGCAACACTTTTAAAAACTTGGACAGCCCATCAATGGCCAATCAGAAGCCCTGCTGGGCAAAGGCCTCCCCTGTCCCTGCCCACTTTCTAGAAGAGGAAGAAGAAGAAGAGAAGAAGAAGAGGAGGAGGAGGAGGAGATTGAATTTGTACAAACTCCTTTCCCTTCCCCTCCCCACAACAGACACCCTGTGAGGTCGGTGGGGCTGAGAGAGCTCTTTCCAGAACTGTCCTTGTGAGAACAGCTCTGACAGAACTATGGCTTGCCCAAGGTCATCCAGCAGCTGCGAGTGGAGGAGTGGGGAATCAAGCCCGGTTCTCCCAGGTTAGAGTCCGCGCACTTAACCACCACACCAAACTGGCTCTCTTGGCACTTGGCAGGCAGCGGGAAAGGTGGCAGTGGGCACCACGGCATTTGGGGCACCACCTTCGGGACCCCCGATTTAGGGATCTGTCGATGATAATAAATACTTTGATTTGTCCCTGGAAACAAATGGGCAGTCCGTGCATATCTGTCAGCCTCAAGGCAATCCCTGTACTCAGCCTCCCCTCTGTAGCCTGGCTGTCATATTTTGGGCCAGTTGATGTTTCTGGACACTCTTCAAAGCATAGAGCACATTACAGTAATCTAACCTGCATGTGAACAGGGCGTGGATCACAATGGCCGGATCATGCTTTTGAGGAATGGTTATAGCTGGCGTGTCGGCTGAAGCTGCTGAAAGGTGCCACGTGCCACGGAGGGGATCGGTGCCTTAACCATAGGTCAGGATCCAGCTGCGTGCCAGGCCGCAAACCTGCTCCTTGGGCAGTGCGCGGCCCCCTCTAGAACAGGTGGACTTCTCAGTCCGTGAGTGGCTTCCTCACTGACCAGCAGTTGTGTCTGGATCGAGCTTTGGTTTAGTGGCCCTCACCCACCCTGTTGCCTTCTCCAGGCACCTGGCCAGGACTTCCACAGACCCACCCGTCCTCAGCTGGTCAGGAGAAATGGAGCTAGGTGTCATCTGCATATTGGCGACAGGAGATTTCAAATCTTAGGGTGATTTACCACAGCACTTCAATGTAGAAGTTACATAGTGTGGGGAACGCCACACGACAAACCACTGCGAGACCCCACAGAATAAATGGCACGGGTCTGTGGGGGTGAAGATACTTGGGAAAGGGAGGCTTTTGAGCTTATCTCATCCTCCCAAATATCTTGGAAGGAAGTTGGGAAGCTCCCAACTGTGGCCTTGCGGCGTGGCTCAGATAACAGGCTTACAACCTAGGCATAGAAGAGTGTTTGAGTCTGGTGGCACCTTTAAGACCAACGCTGAAGTGTGTGTGCACTTGAAAGCTTATGCCAGGAATAAAAACTTTGTTGGTCTTGAAGGTGCCTCCACTGGGCTCAGACTTTGTTCTGCTGCTTCAGACTGGCACACGTCAGCTACCCACCTGAATCAACCTAGGCATACCGATCCAAAGACAGCTTTGGAAACGAC
>NW_015160277.1:112764-120281 GCF_001447785.1 Gekko japonicus | reverse complement strand
CGACGCGCTGCTGTAATGGGGGTGGGGTGGGGGGGGTGAGGTTCTAATATCTTGTAGGGACTCTGACATCTTTGAATTTCCCTTTTATCACAAAGAGCCTAATAATTGCACAGAAGCACTCCTGAAGAAGCCAGTATGGTGATAAGAGTGTCAAGCTAGGATCGGGAAGGCCCAGATTCAAATCTCTGCTCTGCCATAGAAGCCGACTGGCTGACCTTGGGTGGGGCACATGCTCTATGCCTAACTCACAGGGTTGTTTTGAGGAGAGAATAACGTAAGCTGCTTTGGGCTCCCCGCCGGGGGGGGGGGGAGACAAGAAAAGAATCCATGAAGTAAATAAAATAAGTAAATAATCATTTGAAAATAAAATACCGACAGGCATAAAGGCTCAACTGTGAGATGAGACTAAAGTTGGTTCCTTATTCGTGACTTATTCATGAATTCAACCAAAAACACAGAGGAGAGTTTGAAAGCTCTGAACCCCAAAACAAGGTCTGGACCACCATATATCATACACCTCCACGTTCAGGAGAGTCTCGCCTTCTAGGGAGTATGGGCTGTTTCCTGGTTGAAAGAGCGGGTTTCACGACAGCCGCTCCAAAGCAGGGTGCCCCCAGGACAATTGCACAGGCAGACACTGGCGCCATGATGCACCCCAAAAGAATCTTTGGAGCACCCCAAATGACACATCAGCACACTGTGGAGACTGTCCCCTGCAAGAAGACATACAGTGGTACCTGGTCCAAACACTGGCTCCTGCACCACGAGCTTCTATTTGGGCTGCTCCCAAGGAGCCTGTATTAAAAGTAGATTTGAATAAGGAACTGGAACAATTGCAGACCCTCTGCACCCCAAAATAAGGTTTGGACCACCACACATCATACACCCTCAGGTTCAGGGGACTCTCCCCTTCGAGGGGACATAAGGTGTTTCCTGGTGTAAAGGCCAGATCATGTGCCAGCCGCTCCAAATGAGGTGCCCCAGGACAATCACACAGGCGGACTCTGGGGTCAGGCTGCACCTACAAAACAAGACTGCTGGTGAAGCTCACCATACAGTTAACTGCGAGTCCAGTATGGATGGACTCCATATGTATTAACCCTGGTTACAATTATCATTGCTAAATGCAGTATTCTTGGACAAACCCGTGGTGTTAGCTGGGCAACATTAACCATGATTGATAGCCTCCGTTCATTGGAGGAAACGAGTATTTCCATTTATCACACTGGGCAGAGGAATGTGAATATTCATGCTTCTTACAGACACGAGATGTTTCCACTTCTTTTTAAGACTAAAATTCTGTCCTTTTTTACACCGTATTTCTGGTTTTAGAGTTTAAAATGCTTGTATAATTTTACACAAATAGTTTTACCATCTGGATATTTTAGCCATTGCAATCTATTTATATGATAAATATTTGTAGGTATGGTTTTATATTGCTGGCTATGCGCTGTAATAAATTCAATTCATTCATTCATTCACTTCTTGAAGCTTTTGAATTGTTTTCATTCTCAGTTCCCCTTCTCATGCCAAAAATTATATAGCCATTTCCTAAACTGCATGGTATCTGAATGTCGCTTACTTAACTCTCCTTCCCCAAATAGAAGTGGTCTTTCGATAGCTTTCTTTCTGTAGCAGAGGACACAGTCCTAAGAATGCATTTATGATTTTGTCCTCAAAGGTGGGATCGTTATGTCTGGTTTTCCAAGGCATTTTCACAAGCCGTAGAGGATGACAGAATGATGTAAATGTGAAGATGCAGATTTACTGAGCTGCTGATGTCACTTTGACAGTGTAATCGTAGTATAAACAGCCACCTTTCTGTCATGCTTACTAAGTTCTCTGAGGCCCAGGGTATCCCACGGACACTTGAACAAGTCACATGGAGCTAACTTTGCAAACACTGTCCATGTCACACACACGCACACACGCTCTCCCCAGTAACACCTTACAGAAGACCAACAATCTTGGGGGGGGGGGGGGATCTGAGCTTTCAAGAGTCAAAGCTCACCTGCTCAGACACTGGTTTGAAATAGAAATTTCTGCGTTATCA
The DNA here is from genome assembly GCF_001447785.1 of Gekko japonicus. Lineage (NCBI taxonomy): Eukaryota > Metazoa > Chordata > Lepidosauria > Squamata > Gekkonidae > Gekko > Gekko japonicus. Next base: position 118,228 of record NW_015160277.1, on the reverse strand, counting down.
TGTCCCAGTCAGAAGGTGGTAAGTGTGTTGCAGAGAAAGGCAGCGGGATGGAAAGGAGCAATGCACATTGTAATGAGTTTGAGATTAGAACCGAGGGGAAATGCATGAGTGTAGAACGGCAGCATCTGTAGTGAGATAAGGATTCATTCAGCCCTGGTGGGTGTGTTGTTCTGAACCTGTGAATGAATGTCAGTTCAGCAATCACAGTCTCCCCCCGAACTTCTCTGAGGAGGGCCACTTCTCAGTCAACAATGGAATGACCTTAGCACCAGTGTCTGCAAGTGCATTTGTCTTGGGGAACACATCCCATTTGGTGCAGTGGCTAAGAGTGCAGACTCTAATCTGGGAGAACCGGGTTTGGTTCCCCACTCCTCCACAGGAAGCCTGCTGGTGTGAACTTAGATCTGTAATGGCTCTCTCAAAGCTGTTCTCTCAAGAGCAGTTTCTGTTAAGAGCTCTTTCAGCCCCACCTACCTCAGATCACAGGGTGTTGGTTTGGGGGAGGGGAAGGGAAGGGAAAGGAGATTGTAAGCCACTCTGAAACTCTGAGTGAAAGGTGGGGTATAAATCCAGTTCTTCTTCTTCTCTTCATCATTGGAGCAATTAGCAAAAGAACTGACATTTAGATAAAGCAGCAGCATAGATTCCCTTTGAGGGCAGAGTTCCCTGAATGGAATGTATCATATGTCGGGGTCCAGACTTTATTTTTGGTAGCAGAGGGAATGTAGCTGTTCCAGTTCTGTATTCAAATCTTCTTTGTAATACATTATTCTGGTTGGTGGTACCCTAAATAGAAGCTCGCGGTGCCAGAACCAGAGTTTGGACTGGGCACCACTGCATGTCCTCTTGCAGGGTAGTCTTGTGGGCGTGGGGATGTGTCGTTTGGGGTGGTCCAAAGATTGTTTTGGGATGCAGCCTGGTCCCAGTGTTCGCCCGTGTGGTTGTCCTGGGGGCACCACACTTTAGACTGGCTGGCATGAGAACCAGGCTTTGGACCAGGAAACAGGAGATGTCCCCTCAAGGGGGAGAGTCCCCTGAGTGTGGGGGAGTAAGATATATGGTGGCCCACACCTTATTTTGGGGTTCAGCCCTTTCAAACTCTCCTCGGTGTTTTTGGTTGAATTCATGAATCAGTTGCGAATAAAGAATGAATAAAAAGCTGGGAATAAGGAACCAACTTCAGCCGCTTAGCCGTGAGGGTCTCTTCACGGAGCGACTCTCAAGCAGCCTTGGTTTTGGGTGTGGGAGTCGAGAGTCTTCTTATGAAAGGCCTTCCGATCTTTTGAGCTGGTTCACTGCCTGCTTTCTGGGGGGAAACTCTGACGTGGCGAGACTATTATTATGCTTATTCTGAAGGTAGAGAAAACATCCATTCTTTCAGGGACAGATTGGAGGGAGGTGGGGAAAAGATCTTTGTGCAAATCCCCTTGACCGCTGACTGCGCGGGGGGGGGGGCATGCAAGAGCCAGGGACTTCTGAGGTGATTTCCCCCCCCCCTTCAGAGCCATGCATATTTTTTTCCGTGCACTGACTGTTGAGTTATCCGGCATAAGCAAGTCGCAGTCCTCAGCAAGTCAAGTGAAAGGTTATCTGACTACTGCAAAAAACCAAACCAAAAAACCCCACCCACAAAGATAAGCAGGGCGGGGGTGAATAAATACTTTGCTTTCTCCACATTGTGCCGTACGATCAGTGGTTTTTCACGCACCTGATATGCTTCTATGTGGAGTAGTAAAGGCCTGGGGGGGGGAACCAAAGTTTTGCGGAAACGTGTTTCCCCTTTCCCCCCAGGACTCCCCCAATTTTTCCAGCAGGAAAAACATAGGTAATTTTGGGGAACACTTGAGGGGGGAAATCGTATGAAGTATTTTCTTCTTTAGAATGGCCGAAATGCTTCTAAAGGCTTTTCCCCCAGTTTTCCCCCTGAAGACTTTTCCCCCAGTTTTTCCAAGGGAGATTTTCGGGAACATTTTGGAATGAGTGAAATGAAAGACAAGGTTTTATTCAAAATGAGGAGTATGATTTTTTTTAATAATAACTGCTGTGTATAAGGTAGACATACAGCTCATTTTTAAGAAGATTTTTTTGTTTAAATGTACATCATGCTATAAAGTTTAATATCCAAATATGCTTGTAGTCTACCTATTGTGTTTCTTTCTTACATTTCTTGTTGTTTAGAGCAGAATTCTTTTTTACCTTTAACTTCTGTTTCCCCACCACCACCTCTAATATCAGGAATTAAGATAACACTGTGCTTCGGTAGCAGAGAGAGAGGCAGTTTGCAACTCTTTCTCAGGTATGGGGTATATTTACAGTTTTTCTTATAGAAAACAAAGGCATGTATATTTTAAATTCCATAAATATACCAAATAGTACATTTTTCTGTGCTAAGATATAAGTGAGGCATTTAATGTTAAAACAGTAAGAGAAGTTTGTTTCATAGTTTTTTTTAAAAAAAACACCCCAATTTCCATGTTCCCCTCCCACCAAAAATATGTTTTTTCCCAGTGGCTTCAAAATTTCTGGAAATTTTACATCTCTAGCATGGTAACTTTGTGATCTTGGTTTTCACGGATTGTGTATCAGGTGTGATTTTAATTTCTCTTTTGTTGTTGTTCAGTCACACAGTGATGTCTGACTCTTTGCGACCACATCACGCCAGGCCCTCCTGTCTTCCGCCGTCCTCCAGAGTTTGCTTAATTTCACGTTCATTGCATCGATAATAACCCTGTCTAAGCATCTCATCCTTTGCCCTCCCCTTCATCTTAATTTCTCTTCTACATTACTGTCCTCCCAGGAGCTCAGGGCGACTTATGCGGCATCCCTTTCTCCTTTTCTCCTCACAGAAATCTCTGTGATGTAGGTTAGGCCTGAGGGAGAGGGACTGTCCCAGAACCGCCATCCAGCGGACTTCATGGGGGACGGTAGGAATCTGAACACAGATCTCCTGGATCCCTGAACGACATTAGAGCCATAAGAATGCGCTGGCTCTTGTTCGGCTGCAATGGAAAGCTGGCCAGTAATTCCAGGACATTAAGTAGGAATCAAAGTTGAGGGGTAGGCAGGGGCGCGCACAATTCCCAACAGGGAGGGTAGCAATAGGAGCCTGAACGCCACAGAAACAAGCGGTGCTAAATGAGTGTGTGGATCAGGATGAAGTTCAGAAACTGGGAGCCAACGTGACGTACTGTCCAGAGTGTCTGACTAGGGTCTGGGAGTCCCAGGGTCAACTCATCTCTGCCATGGAAGGTTGCTGGATGTCTTTGGGCCCGGCACAGGTTCTAAGCCTAACCCACCTTGCAGGGTTGTTGGGAGGATAAGCCACCATAGGTACCAACTGGGGAGAAAGGTTGGGGGGATAAATGAGGGCAGTGGGAGAGATAGAGCAGGGATAGAGCAGGTAGAGAAAGAGGTACTTTTCTCCCTTTCTCACAATACAAGAACGCATGGGCACTCCATGACATTGCTGAGCAGTCGGGTTAGAACAGATAAAAGGAAGGACTTCTTCCCCCAAAGAGTGATTAACATGTGGAATTCAGTGCCACAGGAGGTGGCGGCGGCTACAAGCATGGACGGCTTCAGGAGGGAACTGGATAAACATATGGAGCAGAGGTCCATCGGTGGCTACTAGCCACAAGGAATAGGTAGGAACTCTCGGTCTGGGGCAAGTGATGCTCTGTATCCTTGGTGCTTGGGGGGGGGGGCAACAGTGGGAGGGCTTCTGGTGTCCTGGCTCCACTGCTGGACCTCCTGATGGCCCCTGGTATTTTTGGCCACTGTGTGACATAGAGTGTCGGACTGATTAGGCCATTGGCCTGATCCAACATTGGCATCTCTTATGTTCTTATGAGTTTCTGGTGGTGGTCAAAAGGGTTCTGGGGTGGGGAGTGATCGTAAGCCCCACACCATTTGTGTGCAGCATCCTTGTGAAGTTCTGACCAGAAGCATTGGCATTTTCTCCCCGTGACAGCTTGTGCTGGCACAAAACCTTCTTGCTAAAATCTCCTCAGTTCCAAAAGCCATTTGGGAATTTGGCAGGAGAGCGTCTTGAAAGGAAGCTACTCCCAGCCTGCCAGTAGTGGGGGATTCCCTTGGCAAATCCCCGAAAACAATATCTAGGAAGTCTGAACAGTTGCAGTGGGGGAAAGGGTAGGATGCAGCCAGGCTGCAGTATTTCGCATTGGGTGAATCCCTGCATCTCTCTGTGTCTGGATATACCATTATTAACCGACACCGTTGACCACAGCACTGCATGAGTGGCAAGATTCTCATAAAAAGTTAAAGGAAAAAAGGCAAGCCCTCAAAACAGCCTACAAAAATTGCAACAGCATAAATGGGGGGGGGATCTACCCACTAACCATGCAAAATGTATGAGAGTTTCTGTTTGGAAAACATACACGGTTATATTGAAGAACTTTTAAAAAAACATGAAATATCTATTTTGAAAGAAAGATACAATTACAAGAGAACAAAGTTTGAATCCGGTGGCACCTTGAAAACTGACAAAGTTTCAATCTGGGTATAAGCTTTCGTGTGCACATGCGTGCACACGAAACCTTATACCCAGAATGAAACTTTGTCAGTTTTCAAGGTGCCACCGGATTCAAACTTTGTTCTTTCTCTTCAGACCAACATGGCAACCCCATCTGAATCTATACAATTACAAGGAAGAAATATTTAGATTTTGAGTCCACCAGTTGCACCCTAAGGTTCCAAAGGTGCTACTGGACTTGCCTCTAACTGTTCAACTGCAGACCAGTGTCGGTACCCTCTGAAACCGTCTTCATGGAAGAAATATATACATCAGAAATAAGAAAATCCAATGACTACTTGCAAGGAAACAGGAACGAGAAAACTGCACAAGAAGAGCTGACAGACATCATTTAAAATTCAGCCACAAATCAAAAAGCTGGAAGCCTAATGAATAACGTATATTACACCTGCTTAGCTGGACATTTGGAATTATCTTCTTCAGATTAATAAACGTTATTCTTTTCCCCAGATATAATGTGTGCTCAAGAAAGAGCTGAAGATTCCACTTTTCCTCTCTAACAGGCTCCCTCAAGGTCACAGATTCTTGTCAAGCTGGTGCACAACTGGAAGGGGAGTGGTTCTTTCAGGGGTCTTTTTGTAGAATAAGAGCTGCAGGAGCTCATTAGCATAACTCATTAGCATATGCCAACCCCCCTGACATCACCAGAAGTGTGTCAGAAGGCCACACCCCCTGACATCACCGGAAGTGTGTCAGATGGCAGTACCCACCGCTCCAGCTCCACTGGACTGTTTTGGATTGATAGCTGGGGGTGGGGAGAGAAATCTGCCCTCACAGAGGAGGGAGAGCTTGTACCTGAATAAAACTTGGTTTTAAAGGTGCCACTGGATGGTTTTGGTTTACTGGCTATGGGGGGGGGGAATGAACAGATCTGCCTACCCCCGCCCCCCAAAAGCCCCCGCCACCGTGCCC
>NW_015160277.1:81478-112569 GCF_001447785.1 Gekko japonicus | reverse complement strand
CCCCGCCGCAGCACCCGGAGTGCCCGCAGCCTACCCCCCACCCCAAAAAAGCCCCTGGCACCCCCGCGGCCTGCCCCCTTGAAAAGCCCCGCCCCACCAGTGTACTTACCATCCTCCTCCTGCCTCCTCCCGGCCCAAATGAAGGCAGCTGGAAGCAGGGGGTGGCTGGAAGCAGGGGGTGGCTGGAAGCAGGGGGAGGGGCTTCGTCATGTCCCCGCCCCCCAGCGCCTCACTCCCGGAGCGCCGTACTGGCGCTCTCCAACCCCATCTGAGGCCTGGGCTCTTTCCTGTAAGGTTCCAGACAAAGAGTCCGGGCTTGGATGTTGTACATCCCCCAGAGCACTTTCTGTTCCTTGAAACTCACTTGTCTTGGGTGAGTGGAAATGCTCTAGAGCAGAGGTTCCCAAACTTATTTGGCCGACCACCCCCTTTTCAGAAAAGAAAATTACTCAGTGCTCCCCCTGGAAATCTACCTTCAAGGACAAAAAGATGCAGTGACAAATTTGCACCGAAGGCTCCTACCGCCCACCTGGATCGTTCCAGCGCCCCTCAGGGTATTACCCACTTTGGGAACCAGTGCTCTAGAGCTAGCGGAACATGCTCCTCAGTAGAGTTCTGGGCAAGTGGAAACAGGGTACAGGACACAAGCTCTTGTTCTTTAATCTGGCTGAAGCTTCTTATTAACAGGTGTCATCACCTTGTGTAGAGAGAGGTCTGATTCTTTCATTCATGGCTTGTATAGAGTTTATTTATTACAAACCCTTTCTTGTCCAGCTAGGCAGCAATCCTGCCCTGGGGCTGTTTCATGCACATTGGTGGTGGGGGAAAGTGCTGTCAAATCTCAGCTGATTTATGGTGACCCTGTAGGGTTTTCAAGGCAAGACCCACTCAGAGGTGGTTCATCATTGCGTGCCTCTGCGTAGCAACCCTGGTCTTCCTTGGGGGGTCTCCCATCCAAGTGCTAACCAGGGCTGGCCCTGCTTAGCTTCCGAGATCTGGAGAAATTGGGCCATCTAGGTCAGGACGTTGCAGATATTACACTGAGCAGACCTGAGTTTGCACCCCAAGTGTGTAGTCAGCAGTGGAGCTGCATTCTTTACTTGAGTTCATCGAGGGATGTTGAAGGAGGCCCCGCAGCACAGCCAGTAAAATGTCTTAACTTCACATTTGCGAGTCTGTTCTGTCAAAGCCTGCTAAAAGCACAAAATGGTAGCTCCACCTAAATTATCGAAAAGACGTGGTACAAAACATGTGGAACTGATGAGTCATATAAATCATCTATTCACATATATCACAGTAACAACCAACATCGATATCATATTTCCACAAAACATAACATACCAAATCTGACCATGACAAAAATATCTAACCGTATACAATTCAACAGATACACTCAAACAGGTCAATTATCAGTCTGTGATAATTCAGATGATCCAGTATACAGGGGTCATTTCCTGCGGGCGGGCACAGGAGTGGAGCTCTGGCAGTAAGGAGCCCAGGAGGCAGGCACATGCAACAAGACCCACCCCCTGCTCCCAGCAGCCCTCAGTCGGGCCACGAGGAGCAAGAAGCAGCCAGGTAAGTTGCAGAGCCCCCCCTCCGGCCCACCTTCATGTACAAGCCCTCCCTCCTCTGTGAGGACAGATCTGTGCATTCCCCCCCCCCCCAATAGCTAGCAATCCAAAACAGTCCAGTGGCACCTTTAAGACCAAGTTTTATTCAGGTACAAGCTCTCCCTCCTCTGCGAGGACAGATCTGCGCATCCACGTCCCCCCGTAGCTAACAATCCAAAACAGTCCAGTGGAGCCTGAGCGGTGGGCGTTGCCTTCTGACACACTTCCGGTGATGCCAGGGGGTGTGGCATACGCAAATAAGTTATGCTAAAAAGTTATGCTAATGAGCTCCTACACCTCTTTTTCTACAAAATGACCCCTGCCAGTATATATCCATTTGGGCCAAAAATATCAGTAAATATACTCAATCCAAACTTCCAGTAGATTTCATGGTCCAATGATCATTTCATATGTGGACCAAAACAGTCCCATAAACCTGAACAAACGATGACAGGGGGGCGGCTCTCCACCCATTTCACTAAGAATCTTCTTCATAGTCATGAAGTATTCCATTTGCCTGTTGAAATAATATATAATCACCAGAGAAACATCTAAGATGAATTATACAACATTACAAATATAAAATGAATTATAAATTATTTCCATTATACAATAATGGAAAATATCCTGACATAATACATACCTAATCTCTTAACAAGATCTCAGGCCTCAGTTACGTGAAGTAACAAATCCGGGACAAATGTGAAGTTCCTTTCCAGAAGCCCAGGCATCAGCTGTAAGCAGTCCTCTAGGGTGTGTGCCTATTAAATGTCTATTGGGTTTTGTTCCCGCACCAAGATATGAAGATGATATATGGTTAAATATTTTTGTCATGGTCAGATTTGGTGTGTAATGTTTTTGTGGAATTGCTGTATCAGTGTTTGCTATATTTATGGTTGCTAGTGTGATATATGTGAATGACTCATCAGTTCCATGTGTTTTGTACCACTATCAAAGTCTGCGCCAAAACAGGGTCATGTATTGACACTTCATGTGTAATATCACAGATGCCCGGTTGCAGAAATGCTTTATTTCCCAACCTGCCTATGTGTATAAGCTGAGACTGTATTAATGTTTTCTTTGGCGCTCAGGGGAGAAATTTCTTTTAGCTTTGGGATCCCTGCTGCTTGAAAACACTAAATGTGAACGTTTTTCAAAAATGCTTTTGAGAAACATACCTCCACGTCAGTCTAGAGAACAAAAGGTGAAGTCGGTGCATTATATTGCTTCCCAGCTGTATGTTTCAAGCAAGCATCTTTTCTTTGGGAAAGTTTTGCTCAAAGCCCTGGGTGGTAAAAAACTCCACCTTCTAAAAGGTGTTGCTTGCCCTGAAAACCAGCTAAGACTCTATCTCAAGTGGTGCCGTTTCAGCTAGGATGTAGCTGTATGTATCATGGGGAAGGCAGAATAGATATCTCTTAAAATGTCAGAAAATGTGAAGACGCATGCCTCCGCAGAGCATTCTTGGTAGATGAGACTTAAATAGCAGTTGACACCTACTGCTAGCACTCTTTTGACATGTGCCGCATGTAGAACCAATTTCACTTCCGATTGGCTGAGAAACTATTTTCTGTACGTAGCAAGCTGTCTTATAGGGCAAAGTGCATTTGCAAAAATGGCAGTGTGCGTCTTTGTATAATATATGCATTAAATGATTATATCGCATTGAGGGCAGAACATGGGCTGTATGGAAATCAACAGCTTTAAATCTCTGAAAATCCTGAAAAGCTTGCCAGGTGGTTTGGGGATGCAGCTTTACGGATGGTTTTAAGGAGGTTCATGGTACTGTCATGAAATGCTAGGCCTGCTTGAGAAAGCGAGGACTTTGACCCACTCGACAAGGCAAGGGAGGCTGATGAAAGCTACTAAGCCAAGGTCAGCCAGGCATGCAGGCTTCGTGTTCTTGGCGCAACTCCCGGGCACGGTGATTGTGCCAACAGGCACTGTACATTGGGCGTGCACACATTTGAGAGCTCTTCGATGGGTCCTTCTACGCTCCCAGAAGCTCACCTCTCTGAAGTGACATGCCAGGGTCAAGTGAGACGCTGTATGCGGTGGTGGACAGCAGGAACTCTTATAAAGGGCAGGAGAGTGTTCAGGGTTTCGAGGTGTGTCTGATAATGGTGGATCCCAGTCTGAGAGACTGGGGAGCCTGCCGCTCTGTGGGACGAGCATGGGGGCATGTGGAGCAATCAGGACGGTGTCGTATTTTTGGCTCTCAGAGCCACCCAGCTGGGATTCAGCGACTGGATGCCTGCATCAGACTGGGCCACACAACAGCCAGGCCTTGTCTTAAAGGTCAGCAAAAAGCAGAAGTACTTCATCCCTGAGCAGAGAACAGGGGTGGTCTTAATGGTTTAAGGGGCCTGGATGAAAGTCCAATTCAGTTTTTTTGATAGCTGAAACAGTCCTGGGTGTTGGGGGGGGGGCATTATTTCTCTGCTGTGGGATTCCTCATGCTGCAGTCAGTGCAGGCAGAATGCCACATCGGGCCAAGCAGGGTCCCCCGTGGCTGTTTTTGTTGGAAGTGCTGGATGGTGTCCCCTGCCTCAGCCTCCAGACTATGTGGCAAGAGAGTTAGATAGGCTAAATAGCCAGTTTGGTGTGGTGGTTAAGTGCGCGGACTCTGATCTGGGAGAACCAGGTTTGATTCCCCACTCCTCCACTGGCACCTGGCTGGATGACCTTGGGCAAGCCACAGTTCTGACAAGAGCTGTCCTTGAAAAAGAGCAGTTTCTGTCAAGAGCTCACTCAGCCCCGCCTACCTCATAGGGTGTCTGTTGTGGGGAGGGGGAGAGGAGTTTGTAAGCCGCTCTGTGACTCCAAAAAGCCAATCTCTTCTTCTTCTTCTTCTTCTAGATAGGTAGACCAAGCCTCTTCCTGTGTTTACTCTTCTGCCACTGTCCCCTTTGAAATGTAGATTGCTACTGTCAGGGAAATTGCCTCTCCTTCCTTCCATTCGTCCTCTCCCGGAACACTCTTCTTGCACGCGTAAAGAGTGCGCTGTCTCCATCTTGGCACCAAGACACAGATGGGCCTCTTACCATCCATGTCCATCCTTAGTAAGTTAGGCTAGGATACTATTCTATCCCTATCTAGAATGTAGCTCCTAAATAAATAGATTTTTATTGGTCTGAAATGGTCTCACCGAGCTTAGCAGCTGAAATCTGACAAGACTGGCTTAGCTTGGGCCATCCGGTTGAGGACTCTGCCTCCATTACAGCAAAGGACATTTGTCACACACACACACACACACACACCGGCTTTTCCTGTATTACTCATGCGATGCAGGTGGCACCTGGGTATTCAGCCAGCAGCCTAGTACCGTGTATGTGTGGGCCGGGTTCTGCCCTTGCCCTTGCCAGGAGGTGCTTAAAAGACCCTGAGGGAAAGGCGTTTGGGCTTCTTGTGGCTGACCCAAGGTCACACCAGCAGCTGCATTTGGAGGCGTGGGGAATCAAACCCGGTTCCCCCAGATTAGAGTCTGTGCACTTGACCACTACACCAACCTGGCTCTCCCAGCCCAGGTAAGAGAGAGAAGAAGAAGAGGGGTCCTGTATATAAGATGAAGCAGAAGGCAAGCCAGGGCCGAAGAGGCTCATCATCTGACCCATGAGCGGGGGTCATTTCGTAGAAAAAGAGGTGCAGGAGCTCATTACCATAATTCATTAGCATAACTTATTTGCATATGCCACACCCCCTGACATCACCGGAAGTGTGTCAGAAGGCAACACCCACCACTCAGGCTCCACTGGACTGTTTTGGATTGCTAGCTATTGGGGGGGGGTTTGCACAGATCTGCCCTCACAGAGGAGGGAGAGCTTGTACCTGAAGGCGGACTGGGGGGGCACCTCTGCAACACCCACCGCTCAGGCTCCACTGGGCTGTTTTGGATTGCTAGCTATTGGGAACGTGCAGATCTGTCCTCGCAGAGGAGGGAGAGCTTGTACCTGAATAAAACTTGGTCTTAAAGGTGCCACTGGACTGTTTTGGGCCGGGGGGGCTCTGCAACTTACCTGGCTGCTTCTTGCTCTGACTGAGGGCTGCTGGGAGCAGGGGGTGGGGCTTGTTGCATGTGCCCGCCCCCTGGGCTCCTTACTACCGGAGCTCCGCTCCTGTGTGCTTCTGCAGGAAATGACCCCTGCCCATGAGGGGGTGGGATCAGCAACTGCCAAGTACACCCCAGAGAGAGTTCTCTTAATCTTTTCCCTCCAAGATCCTCTGGCGTGCAGTGTTACAATATCCAACAAGTTGGCCTCCTGCCTCCGCTCCCAGCCCTGGGGACACAGGAGTGAATTCAAGACAAGGCAACATTTGTAAAACAATCAATACACTTTTAAGTATCTGGCAATGCCGCGTGTTCCTTAAGAGAGAATACATTAATGAGCACCTTGGGAGAAATGATGGCCTCGTGACAGATTTCTTTTATATGTGCTCTGAGACCTGCCCAAGCCCTCAGCAGCTGGGCAAGGCCCCTCTCTGGACAGCTGTGCGTGCAAAGAGTGGGCAGCAGCTGGCGTTTCAGAAAGCCCCTGGTAAGGAGCTGCCGGCCTGTGTGCCTGGAAGCTGGCAAAGGGAAGCCACCCCAAAGCTGGAATCCTGACAGAGTCCACCTGATGAACTTGCAGGCCTTGGAGTTCTGTGTGCGTGTGTGTGTGGGGTATTCTTTCACCTGTTGAAGCGGTCAGCCATCATTCACCCAGCAACAGTGTGTTGCTTTATTTATTTATTAAAATTTATTTAAATATTTATGCCCTACTGTGATGTCCTCCTTATTGGGGAGGACTAGTTTCACTTTAAAAGTTCTCTTTTTATTCTGTTTATCTGGGTATATACGGCTGCCACCAGGAAATTTAAGGATTTCCAGACCTTTTATACTTTACTGTTATTCTTACTATTTTGGTAGACTGAGTTCAAGGCTTACGAGGAACTATGTGGTCCTGAGGAAGTATTTATTTCAGAGCTGATATACTTGAATGAAAGAGGATTTATTGAAATAAAGCATAAATAAGAGGGTAGTACAATGTAACTAGTAATGTGTAAATACTGAACGATTGCTTTGGTATCCCACACAATCTTCTCCCTCTCTGTCAGGGATCTTTGCATGTAACTTTGTAACACTTGTTTATCTCAATGCCATATATGTTTACTGTTTCACTCTAGCCTGTCACTCAGACTTTCCTTTAACTCTTGTTCACTTAAACTTTACTGTTTCCTAGACACTCAGCTTTCAGCTTATAACTGCTTCAACACAGAACTGCTTGTCTCTCCTTTCACACACAGAACTAACTGAACCTATCAACTGTCAAACCTGTAACTGTAAAACCTGACTGACATACATACTCATCCACTCATTTTCACTTCCAAAACCCCTCCCCCTCTCTGTCAACCACCAGTCATACCACACTTGCCTCTCTCAACCACTCTAGTCTATCTACCACCGTCATGCAACCAAACTTTTAAAGAGACACGCACACACAAAAACAATGAATCATTACACCTATCTTTTCTCTTGGTTCAAGGCGGCTTACAGTAATAGTTAACAGCGTTTTCAGTGTAAATCCAAAACTCAAAAAGCCAGCCGCAAATCCCCCCCCAAAAAAAGATATGTGCTAACTTGGACCCCGTCCAGAATTCTGGCAAACAGGCAGGCCCTGCAGCACCTCCTCCTTGATCTCCGGGGGGGGGGGGCTCACCAGGGAGCCCTGATGTAAAAGGCCCCCGAGCTCTGGTTGATGCCAGGCGGGCCACCTTGAGTGGTGGGAGAGCCAGCCGATGGCTGCCTGATGACTGTAGTTGGTGCGCAGGGACGTGGAGAAAGCCAGGTCGTGAAGGGCTTTGAGGGTCACAACCAGCACCTTGAATTAAACTTGGAAACCGACTGGCAGTCAATGCAGCTGTTCTAACCTGGGCAACATATGTTCCTGGCGCCTAGCTCCTGACAGTAGTTAGGCTGTTGCATTCTGGACCAGTTGTAGTCTCTGGGTTATTATTTGTTTCTCTCTCTGTCTCTGCCGGTGTATCTGCAGTGTCCTACTGTGTCCATTCTTACCCTCTGTGGGGACGCTGTTGCCGCCCTACAGTTGAGGGAGTTATTGAGCCATTGATGCACTGTAGGAACAGCATGGGGAGGCAGCATTTGCAATGTGCATCGTTCAAGACTTGCATGTGTGGGGTGCATTATCCTCTTCCAGCTGGAGGGGCCGTGGCTCACCGGTAGAGCTTCTGCTTTGCATGCAGAAGGTCCCAGGTTCAATCCCCGACATCTCCTGTTAAAAGGATTGGGTTGAAGATGATGTGAAAGACCTTCTCTGCCTGAGACCCTGGAGAACAGCTGCCAGTCTGAGTAGACAAGACTGACCTTGAGGGACCAAGGAGGGTCTGATTCAGTAGAAGGCAGATTCTTGTGAATGGACAGTCCCTTTCTCTGTCCTGAGGCGGGTGCCCTGTAACAAAATTTTGTTTGTCTTTAAGGTGCTATAGGACTCTTACTCTTTTCTGCTGTTACAGACAGACTAACACGGTGACCCATCGTGATCTTAGTGATACCTGTGCATTTTGTAGCCATCATGTACTGGTGCGGAGGGCAGGGCATTGGCTGAAGGAGCTTAGGACGCCGGTTATGTCTCACTCCTCCTCCAGGATGCCCCTGGTCTTGCCCGTTTTTGGTACTTCCAGTGCCTCAGCTGTGCACATACCTAATTTGCACCAGTGTTGGCGACAGCAGGGCACTGTGCCAGCTTATCTCCATATTATGGTGGCGTGAGGCTTAGTTGCCGTCTTGAGTGGTGTACAGACTGGCCTTACGTTGGTGGGCATCCCTTTATTTTATCTTGTCGGAGAGACGTAATGGCACTGGGCAACCGCCACTGATGGGAAAGTGCCAACAAGACTGCAAACAGTTCCGATTTTTCATGGAAAGCTTCCCTGCTGCATGCATCCAAATGACTGCTCAGTCCTTTACAACAATAGAAGATTTATTTCCCCTTCCCTTTGCATTTCGAGCAATTAAAAACTGTGAAATCTTCCATTAGCAAAGAGCACACAGATTCCCAGACACTTTCACAGGGCTCTCATTTTATAGCTAACGTGGGACGTTGTATTATTTGATGAGTCGTGTGTGACGTCCCCTGATGTGCATGCGTGCCACGTACCATCAGACAGGACTGGAGAGACACTGGCCTAATTCAGCGCATCCACATGATTGCGTGGATGTCAGGAAACGTGCGGGTGTGTCCTTCCACTTTTTACATCTAGACTGTATGACATGTTTACGCCATACATGTACACACAACCAGTGTTCCCTCTAAGCTGAGTTAGTGTGAGCTAGCTCACAGTTTTCTAGCCTCTGGCTCACACATTTTTGTCTTAGCTCAGGAAGGATGGCTCCAGAGCAAACTAATTTATGCAGTGGCCAAATCACTCGCTCACAACTTTAATGCCAGTCACTGACAAAGTAGAATTTTTGCTCACAGGACTCCATGGCTTAGAGGGAGTATTGCACACAACTATATTCCTCCTTTAAAAAAAACTATTTTTTTTCTTACAGAAACATGCAAAAGGGCAAGATTTGTTTGACCAGATTGTGTATCACTTGGATCTTATTGAAACGGATTACTTTGGCCTGCAGTTCATGGATATGTCCCAGGTGATGGTATGTATGCAGTTTTCATATCACAGTAATTTTGGTGTCTGGAAGCCTTGACAAAGGAGAGTTGTTTCATATAATGTATGTGCCGAGTCTTACTTTCTAAGTAAGCCTGGAGTCTGGCTTCAGACATGTAAATATTTCATGTTCACAATGTCATGGGTGCCAGCTGACTTAAATATGCCTCTTTCTGACCCTAGCTAGCTGGCTATTTTATTCCCTTCGCTTTTAAAATGGCATAAGTTACAGTCATGCCACAAATAAGACCGTGAGCTGTCTTCCCTTGTGCAAAAACACTTGGATGGGCAGCAGTTGCAAATTTTTGATCAGTCTAGGCTGGGTCTTGTACAGATGGAAATGCAGGGTTCTGAAGGCTGGATGATAGGGCTGGAAGTACAGTGTCCTCCGTGACGTCTTACTGTGAAGACAGGAAAGCTTTACTCCCAAGCTAGCTTTCAAGACTGAGACAAGTTGGTGTTTATGCGCTGGACTCTGATTCGCTACTTTCTCTTTGCTTCTGAACAAAGTTTGAGTCCAGGGACACCCTGAAGACCAACCAAGTTCCATTCTGGGGATAAGCTTTCGTGTGCA
Source organism: Gekko japonicus (assembly GCF_001447785.1). Lineage (NCBI taxonomy): Eukaryota > Metazoa > Chordata > Lepidosauria > Squamata > Gekkonidae > Gekko > Gekko japonicus. The sequence goes on along the minus strand of NW_015160277.1, from coordinate 102,717 downwards.
CGCAGGTGCGTGCACACGAACGCTTATCCCCAGAATGGAACTTGGTTGGTCTTCAAGGTGCCCCTGGACTCAAACTTTCTTCTGCTGCTTCAGGCCCCACCTGAATCTGTCTCTTTTTTTTGCTTCTGTTCTTATTACCTGAGTTCTCTAACATGCAGGGGTCGTTTTGTAGAAAAAGAGCTAGGGGAACTCATTAGCATAACTCATTAGCATATGCCACACCCCCTGACATCACCGGACGTGTGTCATAAGGCCACACCCTTCACTCAGTTAGTCTTAGTCTTAAAGGTTAGTCTTAAAGGTGCTATTTGTTAGTCTTAAAGGTGCTGTTTGAACTCTTGGACTATTTTGCAGCAACAGACTAACACAGCTACCTCGGGGAAGCTCCTGGATGGGGCTGGGAGTCCTTGCAGAGGCCACGTGGAGTGGCCTCGGCCAGGCAGAGGGGGAGGACGCCAACTTACCCTCCTGCTTCTTCCTCCTTCTGCAACAGAATGAGGCTGGAAGAAGGGGGCGGCCGGAAGAAGGGGGCGGCCGGAAGAAGGGGGTGGGGCTTCATTGTGTGCCCCGCCCCCTGCACCTCACCCGGGGGAACTGTGTTCCCCCGCGTGCCCCCCCGAAATGACCTCTGCTAACATGCAGAGCCCAAACTTTCTGGAAAGGCTTCCCTAAGAATGCCATTGCAAGTAGATTTTCAGTCAGTGCAATTCCAGTTTTTAGGAGGGTTTTTATGCTTGCAAGGTTCAACCTTTCCCCCTCAGCAGTGGTCTCCGGTAGATACAGGGGTGTGCCGTACAAGGATAGACTTTGTAACTGTAATCTTGGGGAACCTGATTCTATCGCCCATATTCTCTTTCGCTGTCCTAAATATTTCATTATGCGCAATGTTTTGATTCGCCCGCTTCTTCCTGTGCAGAGAGATTTTCTGGATAGGGATTTAAATTTCTTTCTAGCAGACAAGAGTCCAGCAATAACACTATCTGTCGCTGAATTTTTGACTTATGTATGGAAGTCAAGGGTAGTACTTTGTAAATCTCGTAAACCATGTTAGGATTGCTTTGTATTTTGAGATATTGGGAATATTGGTTGACGTTTTAGTACTATCCCTTAAATTTTGCCTTTGTTCTGGTTTATCTGTGTTAGGCCAATAAAGGTTTTCTGTTCTGTTCAGTCAGTGATGAATCTCATAAAGTTTCAAACCGAAATTATTTCTCTACCTCACATTATTTGCGTGAACAGTGGTTGCATTCAGAAGTGCGGCTACGTCTGGTTTAACCATAGGGGCGACAAGAACAAGGTGTACTTACGTATTAGTGGCATTTGTCTAAGCGCAAATGAAGCTATCCTTACAGGTTAGTGATTAGAAAAGGTGGAGAAATAGCAAAAGTCACATCATGACTGTTGGTGAAAGCAGAGTAGCGTTTAGGATAGGGAAAAGAGACTTGTCGGGAAAATAGGGAGTTTTGGAGTAAGAGGCAAGCAGGTTCGAATAGGATTGTGAAGCTGGAGTTTACGTATGAGCAGTGCAGATACACAAGGGGCAAAATGTTAAGCTAGAGATGATGGTCATGAGAAAATAGGCTAGGACTGGAAACCTACAAGCTGACCACAAAAGTATGGGGTGGACCCAGCTTGAATTGTTGTTGTTCAGTCGCACAGTCGAGTCCGACTCTTTGCGACCCCATGGAACAGATCACGCCAGGCCTTCCTGTCTTCCGCCATTCTCTGAAGTTGGCTCAATTTCATGTTCATTGCATCAATAACACTGTCTAACCATCTCACCCTTTGCCATCCCCGTCTTCTTTGACCTTCAATCTTTCCCAGCATCAGGGTCTTCTCCAGGGAGTGCTCCCTTCTCATTTGGTGGCCAAAGTATTTGAGCTTCAGTTTCATTATCTGGCCTTTCAGGGAACAGTCAGGGTTGATTTCTTTTAGGATTGACTGATTTGATCTCCTTGCAGTCCAAGGGACTCTCAAGAGTCTTCTCCAGCACCATAGTTCAAAAGAATCTATTCTTCGGCGCTCGGCCTGCCTTATAGTCCAACTCTCGCAGCCATACATGACTACTGGGAATACCATTGCTTTGACCATGCGGACTTTTGTTGGCAGGGTGATGTCTCTACTTTTTATCATGCTGTTTAGGTTCGCCATCGCTTTCCTCCCAAGGAGCAGGCGTCAGCAGTCTTAATTCCCGCTTGTGATTCATCCAGGCCAGCATTTTGCATCATGTACTTTTGCATATAAATTAAATAAGCAAGGTGACAATATACATCCTTGTCGTACTCCTTTTCCTATGCTAAACCAATCAGTTGTTCCATATCCGGTTCTAACTGTCGCTTCTTGACCCTTATACAGGTTTCTCAAGAGACATGTGAGGTGGTCTGGTACTCCCATCTCTTTAAGGACCTGCCATAGTTTGTTGTGATCTACACAGTCAAAGGCTTTAGCATAGTCAATGAAGCAGAAGTAGATGTTTTTCTGGTACTCTCTTGCTTTCTCCATAATCCAGCGAATGTTGGCAATTTGATCTCTGGTTCCTCTACCTCTTCGAAACCCAGCTTGTACTTCTGGTTGTTCTCTATCCACATACTGTTGAAGCCTAGCTTGTAGGATCTTGAGCATGTCCTTGCTAGCGTGTGATATGAGTGCAATTGTGCGATAGTTTGAACATTCCTTGGCATTGCCCTTCTTTGGGATTGGAATGTATACTGAATAGGGTATACTTGAGTAGGGTTGGTGAATACAGAGGAATGATCTAAAATGAATTTGTAAGGAAATAGCAACCTGGGGCGCTCGTCCTGTGTGCTGCGGCTGCACTGTCCCACCATCAGGGATAGCATCCTCAGCTTTCCCTTGTCCCGCTACTGTCCTGTTTCATCAGGGGACTGTAGACTTTGACTGGTAACGAGCCCAAATCCATTTCTCCCAATCACCAGCCCCTTCCCCAACCTGGGAGAGTTTTGACTTCAAGGGGAGCTCTTGAAAAAGGCTCTTTTCCCTGTCCTAAACACTACACCGCTTTTGCCAACAGTATGATGTCACTTTTGCTATTTCTCCATCTTTTCTAATCACCACCTTTAAGGACGGCATCATTTGAGCTTGGCTCTTGTATCATATCCATGGCTTCGCATGATAGGAGATGAGCCCCCTCCCCTTTCCTTCCAGGCTCTGAGCTGTCCAGGAGGCATGGACTTACCTGTGTTGTCCCCTGTGACCGCACTGTGGAGTGCTGTCTTGCTTAACAGCCCCTGCAGCTGCAGAGTTGCCATATTCTTTGGGGAGGGAGGCCATGTCTCAGTGGTAGGAGGTCCCAGGTTCAATCCCTGGCATCTCCAGCTAAAAGGATTAGGCTTTAGGTGATGTGAAAGCCCTCTGCCTGAAACCCTGGAGAGCAGCTGCCAGTCTGAGTAGACAATATTGACTTTGATGGGCCAAGGGTCTGATTTGGTATAAGGCAGCTTCATAGTTATGCGTGTATACATGTACACATCCTAAACGAGTGGGGTGAGCGGACATTTCAGAAGTTTTCAGGAGCAGGAGTTTATACCTGCTGTTGCAAAGAGATAAGGGAATCTCACTATGGCAATTGTGGTGAACTGGTTTGTGGGCCCTTGCATCTGGCTGTGTTTCAGAACTTGACCAAATCATTGCCTTCATGATACGACCTTAGCTTGGCTATCATTGCGGCTTGTATAACATATAACTGTGTAAAAGTCCCATCATGTTTGTATGAAATATACAAATCCAGGCAGTGTTTGGAACTGTTTACGTGCAAGTAACATTCCATTCCCAGTCAATTTCATGAAGATCCCAGTACATCAACGAAAATAAGAGAGAGTATTTGTTCTGCTGTTGTTGTTTTTTTTTTTGTATTTATGAATAAAGTTTGGGAATGGGGTTACAGTAAAAAGCATAAATTTATAGCTGCTCGTAATTCCAGAGGAGTAACCACGTTAATTTATTGTAGCGAAATTAAACGGAAGAACGGTGGTATCTTAAAAAGATTAGCAGAGTTTATTCCGGCAGAAGTTTTCTTGTGAGTCATAGCTTGCTTCTGTCAGATGCATGTGATGGATTGAGCTCTGTCTTGGGAAAGTTTACACGGGAATAAATTTTGTTAACCTCAACTTGCTTTTCGTGTTCCTCTAGAGCTGAAGCCAGGGGTAGGGATTGGCAAAAGCTCCACATCTTTTCAGGTCAAATCCCAAACCGTAGTCACATCAGCTCCATTCGAATGTTGCATAATGGTTAAGGACCAGTCTTTATGGCTTGGTGTGATGTCCAGAATTAAAACAATAGCAGCAACAGGCTAGGGTGTTGGCCAGCATTTTGCCAGCAGCCCATGTCGCTCGCGCCAAGACAGTTTTTTAAAGTGGGTTCTGTGCGCTGTGATGTCACTCCCTGGGAAACTGTGGAAGTAATATTGAGTGGCTCTAAGAATTGCCAGAAACTCTGCGGTTTTACCATAGAGTTTCTGGCTATTCCTAGAGTTACCCAGTGTCACTTCTGGGGTTTCTCTGGAAATGATGTTGCTGCACACAGGATGCCATGACGCCCCACCATGTCCCTGGCCCCAAAGGTCCTGGTGTGTGTGTGGGAACTGATTAGCACCAGAGGGGTGAATTAATTAACATCTCCATCAAAGGACCGTTGAAGCTGCAGAGGGGCAAACACCCTCTCAGCATTTCAGAGGATCCTTGCTGTGGAAGAACCGTGTTTCTCTGGTGAAGCTTTCCTTCAACAGCCTCTATCCTCTTGAATAGCCACCTCTCCCCTTTTTGCTTGGGTGTGGCAGCCTGGGAAAGAGGACGCTTGAGCCAGGTGGCGTTTGTTCTGGAGAGCTGCTGCCAAGCAAGAGCTAGTTGCCAACGCCTGGTTGGAAAATCCCTGGAGTTTTGGGGGTGGAGCAATGCTCCCTCTAAACTGTGGAGTCTTGAGAGCAAAAATTCTCCTTTGTGAGCTGCTGGCATTACAGTTGTGAGCGAGCGATTTGGCTGCTACATAAATTAGTTTACTCTAGAGCCCTCCTTCCTGAGCTAAGGCAAAAATGTGTGAGCCAGAGGCTAAAAAACCGTGAGCTAGCTCACATTCACTCAGCTTAGAGGGAACACTGGAGTGGAGCCTGCGGAAGGCAGTGTTTGGGGGGGGGGCGCTCAGTAGGGATGTGGTGTCACAGGGTCTGCCTTCCAAAACAGCCATTTCTTGCAGGGGAACTAATCTCTGCAGTCAAGACATCCCTTGTCATTTCAGGAGATCTCCAGATTCCACCTGGAGACTGACAATTTTAGCCACTCCAGCTACAGTTCCTTCTTGCTCAAATTTCTGGAGGTGCAGGGGAGGAGGGGCACAAAATTAGGAGAGATGCTGGAAGAGAAGGAGCAAATTTCTCATCTCTTCTGCTCCCCAGCTCCTCATTGGTTCCCGCTTGTTTCCCTGTGACGAGGCACAAAGATCCTGTTTTTAGGGAGTGTGGAATGTTATACAGCAGAATTGCATTAAAATCCCACTGTGTAACCTCCTGTAGTATTACTTATGATCTCAGGCAGCCAAAGCTTCAGTTCTGAGGGGGAAATATAAACCATCTGTGTAAATCTGGGATTATGGGGATTAAAATATGTCTAAGTGGAGCTAATATGATCTGGAAATGGAAAACGTGCTGAATCTTAGAGCCATAGGGCTGGATCCGGATTAAATTCTCTGCTAACAGAAGGGGGGGCAGTTTCTGACAGTCCACCCTCCCCCTGCAGACCCCCCCCCCCAATTTGCCCCTCATGCTGTTCCTGAGCATCCCGTTCCCCCAGCAGTAGCTTTCGAGGATTTCTGTGGGGTGCAGAGGGAAGGGAACAGCCAGGAAGGGGTTTTTTTACCCACGAGAGAAGTGCCTTCTGTTAGTGGAAGGTTTAGTCAGAACCCAGCCCACGGGGTTGCCAGCTCTGGGCTGTGAAATTCCTGGAGATTTTGGGACTGGAGCTTGGGGAGGGTGGGGTTTGGAGAAGGGAGGGGCCTCGCTGGGGTAGAAGGCCAGAGAGTCCAACTCCCAAAGGGGCCATTTTCTCCAGGCAAATGTATACACAGAGGTCATTTCGGGGGGGATCACGGGGGATCGCAGTTCCCCCGGGTGAGGTACGGGGGGCGGGGCACATGACGAAGCCCCGCCCCTGCTTCTGGCCGCCCCGCTTCCGGCCCTCATTCAGCCAGGAGGAGGCAGCAGAAGTGGGAGGATAAGTTGCTTCCTCCCTGCCTCTCCCCACCCCTGCCTGCCTGGGGCCAGGGAGGGCCTTCGCGGGGCTTCCTTGCACTCCCGCCGGCCTTGCAGGTCCACTGCCAGGCCCCTCATGGGGCTCGGCAGTGGAGCTGCAAGGCCGGTGGTGGCGGCCCGGACCGTTGGGGACGTGGTGTGTGGCCTTATGACACATTTCCGGTGATGTCAGGGAGTGTGGCCTTATGACACACTTCCGGTGATGTCAGGAGGTGTGGCATATGCTAATGAGTTATGCTAATGAGTTCCCCTAGCTCTTTTTCTACGAAATGACCCCTGTAGTATACATATAATCTGGAGACCAGATGTGATTCTAAGAGATCTCCAGCTACCTCCTGGAGACTAGAACAGCAGAGAAGGGCGGAAGGGAGGCATCACAGGAGTTGGGCTGCTGAACTAAGAATGTAAAAGAAGCTTTGTATGATTCTACAATATTGCAATTGGGCGGTTTTGGTGTCCCACTTTTGAGGAATCAGTGCGATACAGCAACTGGAAGCTGGCAGGGCCGTCAAGTGGATCCACAAGCGACGAGATGAGTTTTGTGAACAGGAATTATAAATATCAATGTTTGGACTTTTCACTGTTTGAGAAGTTTGACTTGGACTATCTCTGAACGTTTGTTTATGTATTTGGACCATGTTTTCCTTTATTTTGTATTTTTGATATACATTATATATTTTTGATAATAATTATAAGTTCATATCATGATATTGTCTGTTGAATGTTTTTTGTTCTGCACGGGTTTTGTTTTTTGTTTAATTTCCCTCCCGGAGACTGGCAATCTAATGCTGATCATTGTTGGGACAGAAAATCAAAAATTAGGCAACAGCATTCTTCAAGGCTTCCAACTTTATACTTATGATAATGAGAGTGTATCAACAAACAGTTGTGCTTTTAACAAATGGAACTTCCAGGTGAAGGCACAGAGAGACGGAGTTCTGTTCCCTTAAGAACCCTCCCCCCTGGGAACACAGTTCCTGTTAACACAACTCTATTTATCAGGATACATATTACAGCAAATTCTAATAATGAGGAAATTAGAGTTAAATTATATTACTTTTGAGTCCAGGGTTCAGCGTAACAACTGCAAAGGCCTACTTTCCAGCAGTTATAAATAGCTGTTCATTACAGAAGACCACATGGGAAATGATGTTGAGTGTAAATGGGAAAGGATGCTACAGAAGCATATCTCATTGTGTGCTGGGCATTAAAGCTGTAGTTCGGGTAAATATAAATCCATCTGGGTTAAATTAGAATAAAATCATTGCAAATCAGTTATCTCTGGTACCTACCTCCATACAGAATGAGCAGAATTTACCCTCGCGTTGAGAATAAATGTTGATTGTACACAAAGAAAGCAGATACTTCACATAAGTGACGGAGTTGCCCTAAAATTTAAAAATGCTTGGAAAGCATGGTTGTCTTTGCTATTGATAAAAGTGGCAGACATCTATTTGGCTTTTGATCCTTTGGTGCTGTTGAATTTCCTTGCAGGGACAGTATAGTTTTGGAGGAAGAACCTGGCTTCTGGTTTAGAGACTGTGATTAAGATTTTGCTAGCCCAAAGCCAGCAGTAGTCTTGCCTGCCAGTAATATGGAGCTTGTACAGACACGGAAATGAGCAGCCACGACTACGTTAGCAGAAGATGTTCACTTGAGTGTAGGGCAGACCTGCGTTCTGTAAAGTGGCACCTGAACAGATGCTTCATGAAGTCTCGTAATTCAGAAAATGGTATCTGCAATGCATTTTCTTATTATCTTGTTATAACATTTGATGCTTGTGAGAAATGTTTTTATATGTGTATTATTCATATGGTAGGTAGGTAGAATTTTGTTGCATGTGGCCAAAGGCCATAACAATATAAATATAGCTGCCCAAGCAGTAATAAATATTACAGTAAAAATACAACAAAGTTAAAAACAATGTTAAAATTGTCAGGACCAGGGCATAACATGGAGTACCGCAGGTTGAACACGAGGGCAAAAGTTTTGCTTGAATCTTCTTGGCATACAGTGACATCACGTAGGTGACATAATGATCAGCATCAGTTAAGAGGTAGGTGATTTTGTCTGCCACCGAACGCGAGGCTAGCCCGGCTAAAATGGCTGCAAGCAACTGGGCCCTTGGAAACCGAGTGACAGGACATAATGTGGGAGATCCTCCAATTCCAGGGCTCCACAGATAGATACTCGCTGAGCGACTGGTGTATGCTGATAATGGCCAACTAACATGGCAGTTGTCATTGTTTGAAATCTGAGGGCTGTAAAGACTTCTCCAAGTTTATGGAAGATGATAGGAAATAGGAAGCTCTGGAGTGATCCCGTTTGAGAAGTTTAAACCATGGGGAAAATCTGGACTAATAACAAGGTGCCATCTGTATTGAATAGCAGATCCCAAGTTTTGAGCCCATCCTGAGGGTCGACAGGTATTGGGTAATGACAGAAAAAGCCTGTGGTAGCTGGCAACCCATGCAGCGTCTTTCTGGAGCTGGATAAAACGCTGCTTAGAAAGGTGACTAAAAGGAGAATTCTTTAACTTTGGTTGCGGTCAGACAGTGTGCTTGTTGTGCTCTGGCCATGCTTCTAATTTGGTCCAGTTTTTTTTTGTACCAGAAGAGTTTTGATCGGGCATCACACTGTTCACCATGGCCACCTGCAGCTCCCCCGCAGCATCAAGCCCACTGCTGGCCTTCTTGCCAGCTGCCCAATCCAACCCTGTGCACCTGCCTTGCCTCTCTTCGCCTTCCAGCCACCACAAGCCGGGAGGCCCCTGGGAGGCCCTGTCCTGTCTGCCCCACCGCCAGACCTGAGCAGGACTGTCCACTTTGCCTACCAGGCCCCACTGGGCCCGGCGCTTGGCACTTCCCTGCTTCTGACCCACTCGCCCTTCTCGTTGGGCACAGCCTCAGCCCCACTGCCAGAGCTGTACCTCCCCATCTGCTGTACTAGCCTGCTTACTCCTGGTCTTGGTGCCAGTGTTTGTAGCCTCAGGGGTCATTTCCTGCAGGATAGCACAGGAGCGGAGCTCCGACAGTAAAGAGCCCAGGGGGCGGGCACATGCAACGAGCCCTGCCCCCTGCTCCCAGCAGCCCTCAGTCAGAGCAAGAAGCAGCCAGGTATGTTGCAGAGCCCCCCGGCACAAAACAGTCCAGTGGCACCTTTAAGACCAAGTTTTATTCAGGTACAAGCTCTCCCTCCTCTGCGAGGACAGATCTGCACATTCTCCCCCCCAATAGCTAGCAATCCAAAACAGCCCAGTGGAGCCTGAGTGGTGGGTGACATAGTTTCGGTGATGTAAGGGGGTGTGACATATGCAAATAAGTTATCCTAATGAGTTATGCTAATGAGCTCCTTCACCTTTTTTTCTATGAAATGACCCCTGGGTAGCCTCCACCTCTTCTGCCGCCACCTCTCTGGGGACTCTGCACCAAGAGACAGCCCTGGCCACTGCTGAGAACTTTGTGGCTCTGATTTGTTGAAGCTGTGACTCTCGGTCCAAATATTGCAGCGCCAAAACGCATAAGCGGTTTTTAACGAGCCTTGAGTAGCCACCTATGCGCACATCACTAAATGGTTTAAAAAATGGCAGTGAAACAGGAAGTGTGGGATCTGATTTCCCAAATGGCTGGACTGCACAGGAGAGCGATCAGACATCCGCAGATCTGCGGTGAACCTGGTAGGATCCATAAATACTGGACTTTCTCCAGTGCCAGGAAAGTCGGAGGTGAGCACAGGGGGCTGATGACTACAGAACATGAGGCAGATGTTGAGGTCTGAACGAGCAATTCAAATCTATTGGGGAGATGCAACAACAATGGATCATACAGCTCATCTTTCTCCGGTAATTAATTAAGGCATTGTGGTCATGGGAGCTAGTGGAAGGCAAGCCAGATTCAGCTCGCAGTATTATTTATATGCATGTTCATAAATATTGAGTTTGAATTTTATTATATATACTAGGAAAAAGGGCCATTGTGAAATTAAAAGAAACGAGCTCTAGAAAGAAGCTTTAGGCGGGTGCCTCAGCCTTGGGCACTCAGCATCAGTTTGCTGTGGTGACCTCAGCAAGGTATAAGGACACAGAGTCTACCGTTTTCTCCAAGGGAACTGATCTCTTAGATCTGAATAGCAGTTATAATTCTGAGTGATCACCACCCCTCCCCTGGAGATTGGCAACAATGGTCCCCCAGGAGGCATTGTACCTGTCTGAGGCCCCGCCCCTCCTCAAACCCCACCCTCTCCAGGCTCCACCCCTCAAGGAATTTCCTAACCTGGAGTTGGCAACCCTATCTCCTTCCCAGCCAACCATCAACCTACTTTTATCTGCCCCTCTGACTTCAGGTTTCCATCTAATCCCCCTCCCTGCAGCCTGTACCTAGGAAAAGTATAGTCTTTCTCTGCAGTGGGGACCAAACAGCTCACATCATTCTCTCTCCCCCTTTTGATCTGCACAAGAACCCTGTGAGGTAGGTTAGGTTGAAAGTCTTTGACTGATCCGGAATCACCCACAGCTTCCACAGCAAGAACCTGGGTCTGGCAGACCCTGCTCTGAAGTGCTAACTGCTATGCCACACTGGCTGTGTTATCACCTGGTATCACAACTGCAGGCAACAGATCTCTCTCCCCCTGGAGAAAATAGCTGCTTTGGAGGGTGGACTCTGGTATTCTATTCAACTGAGGCCTCTCCCCTTCCCAAACTCTGGCTTCCATAGACTCCACCACAAAATCTCTAGGAATTTCCCAACCTGGAGCTGGCAACCCCAGTCAGGACTGGCCCCAATGAGTTCCCCACAAAGGCCAAAGTAGGCCTGGAAAGGGCCTCCTCCTCCCGCCTTTTTACTGACAGAACCAAACTTGGTTGCCTAGCAATAGCCACCGAGGGTGAAATAGGGTTTCCAGCTCTGAGTAGAGAAATACCCTCTAAAGCAGCCATTTTCTCCAAAGGAACTGATCTCTGTCATCTGGAGATCAATTGTAACAGTGGGAGATCTCCGGGTCCCACCTGGAGGTTGGCAACCCTAGGGGAAAGTGCACTGTATAACAGGAGGAGAATGGATTGATGGCCGCTGACCCACCTCAGGAGAATCTTCTTAGGCAGGAAAGACAGCTGTTTTGGCAATTTATTCTGACAGGGAGGGAAGAGTGGCTAAGCTGGCAGTGGGCAGGAATGAGGAGCGGCCTAAGCACCCAGCCAATGGCATACGTGTACTCTTGAGTGGCAGGTTATGGGCCGATGGCTGATGGAAAGTGCCAATACATTAGGGCTTTTATGTATATCAGGTGGTGTGTTGATATGTAGTAAGGAGTATTTTTATGGGGGAAGATATCCACGTCTTTGTTTATGATTGCCACCCCCCAGTTGGGGGTGGAAAATTGCCCAATTTTGTGGGCTCCTTCCTGTTGCTGGCCAGCAGGAGAAACCCCCCCCCCCCAACAGCAACATTGCATGCCATGCCTATGTCACCCGGAAGTGACACGTGCACACTGGGGGTGATGCTCTGGTTTTTGGGCAAAACTCTGGTTTGAGGGTGATTTTATCATAGAGCTTTGCCCCAAAACCAGAGTGTCACCCCTAATGTGCCCACGTCACATCCGGGTGATATAGGCACGGTGTGCGACGTCACTTCCAGTGACTTAGGCACATTGGAGGTGATGCTTCTGGCTCCCGGAACATCCCCCCACCCCTGCCGGTGTCTCTAAGGGACCTGGCTACCCTGTCTTTTTTTTCATTGTTTGCAAAAGGTTGACTCCCCAACAATCTGTTATGTATACAGGCTGAAAACTAGAAGATGAGATTTTTTCCCTCACAACAAACTGCATTTCACTTAAGAGTTAAGAATGGAAGTGGGCCCGACGGTTGTGCCAAATGTATAAAAGTTGCCGTTTCTCTTGCCATTTCTGGGTCCTTTCCTCCGCTCAGCCATTTCCAAGCTGATCTTTATGCTTGACCAGTATTAAATAAATGGGCTGAGGAAAATTGGTTCCCACAGCCTAGTGAAAAGCCGTTTGTTGAATAAAAGCTTCTCGTGAGGGTGGCCCTGGGGTTAGATTTTACACAGCCGATTGTTTGCGAAAAGCTTTAGACCCCCAGAGCTGTTCCAGGCCCTTTTCTGCTAGCATCTTAAAAAGAAAGCTGCTTAGTTCTTGTCTGCGCTTTTGATAGTCTGTAAAAGATTCTTGCAGTGCTTCAAGAAGATATATTTTTGTGTGTCCCCCCTCCACCTACTCCAATCAGTGTTGAACTTTTTCAGCAGCCCCCACCCCAAGTAAGTATGGCCCCTTGCCTGCTTTGTGGCACATCACTGTCTTTGGGTTTTGTGACAATGCCAGAAGCCCTGGGGTGTGTGGATGCCTACAAATTAGCTGCCGTGATTTATTGCTGAAGCTGATCTTACATGACATTCGGCAGGTCCTGGCTGTATAATGATCAGTCTAAGGCAAGAAGCTGCCCGATTTGGAACAGTGACTGCGCTTGTCTTTCTCCAGTCTCCCCTGTGCTGGAGTTAACTCTCTGGAGGGGGGAGCCAAGGGGAAGGAATCGATGGGAGCTGTGCTGTTGCTGGTAGCCAGATCAACTTTGCCCTGGTGTGACTTTTGGGGATTGTACTTCTTCCATGTATGTATGGCTGCGAGAGTTGGACTATAAGGCAGGCCGAGCACCGAAGAATAGATTCTTTTGAACTATGGTGCTGGAGAAGACTCTTGAGAGTCCCTTGGACTGCAAGAAGATCAAATCAGTCAATCCTAAAAGAAATCAACCCTGACTGTTCCCTGGAAGGCCAGATAATGAAACTGAAGCTCAAATACTTTGGCCACCAAATGAAAAGGGAGCACTCACTGGAGAAGACCCTGATGCTGGGAAAGATTGAAGGTCAAAGAAGACGGGGACGGCAAAGGATGAGATGGTTAGACAGTGTCATAGATGCAATGAACATGAAATTGAGCCAACTTCAGAGGACGGCAGAAGACAGGAGGGCCTGGCAGGAGCTGGTCCATGGGGTTGCGAAGAGTCGGACTTGACTGTGCGACTGAACAACAACTTCTTCCAAATCCAGTTGATGGATCCCAGGTTAGAATACTTGACTGCATCAGAAATTCCTGGCATACTGGAAAATTAAGCATGCTGGGGGTGAAACTGAGCATATACTAGAGCTGAGTAGGAGACAGGTAGATTTTAGGGTTTTCGGACAGAATAATCATAACCCTGACCTACCTCAATCTTGTGATCTCCAAAGCGAAGCAGGGTCAGCCCCTAATTAGTATTTGGATAGGAGACCTCCAGGGAAGCCCAGGATTGCTAAGAAGAGGCAGGCAATGGCAGACCATCTCTACTCATCTCTTGTCCTGACTTGGATGGCCCAGGCTAGCCTGATTTCATCAGATCTCAGAAGCTAAGCTGGGTCAGCCCTGGTTAGTATTTAGATGGGAGATCACCAAGGAAGCCCAGGGTTGCTATGAAGAAGCAGGCAATGGCAAACCACCTATGAACATCTCTTGCCTTAAAAACTGTATGTGGTCACCAGTGTTCCTTCTAAGCTGTGCTAGGGGGAGCTGGCACGCAAAATTTTAGCTGGCTGCTCAGAGATTTTAGCTTCCAGCTCACAAGCATTTTCCCCTCCATTGGAAACAATGGAGGATGAGGACAACGCCTTCTGGGGCCCCTAGAATTGGACCCCCTGGTCCAATATTTTTGAAACTTGAGGGATTTTTTGAGGAGAGGCACCAGCAGCTATGCAGAAAATTTGGTGCCTCTATCTCAAAACCCCAGATACCCTTGGATCAATCTCCATTATAGCCTATGGGGCCCATTGACTATAATGGGTTCCTATAGGCTATAATGGAGCAGGGGCGGAACTTTTTTTTTTTGCACACCCCTATTATGCTTTTCAGTATGATTTGTAAGCTGCCTTGAGTCACAGTAAAAGTGGGATATAAATATTTGAATAAACCAAGTAGTTTGGGCAGGTTGATAACATTTAAGCAACTTCCTGTTTGTTAGGTTAGGCAGGGTTCTGAGTGATTGTTCCACCTCTGTTATACTTGACCTGTAAATTTGTCATATTTCACTTTAAAAAGCCCAAAGTAGACTGCAAGAGTCCCCCCCCCCCTCCAAGTGCTGGTATGTTTTGTAAGGCTCAGAGCAGGGTCCAAGGCCATATATAGTGGAAAGGGGCAGGCAGATCTGTTCTCCAGAGGCCTGGTCTACCCCCAGAGAGGACAACATTTTCTGTCATGAAATTTGACTTGATTCTGTTTTCTCTTTTAATGTTTAAATTATTCTTAAAATAGAGTTTGAATATAGTTTAAAAGAATTCATTCTGAGATTTTTACAAGGTTATGGTTAATTTACACAATCGACAAATGTAGACTCGCTCACAACTTTAATGCTACTAGCTTTTTTCACTCTCAAGGTAGAATTGTTACTCACAACATTGTGGAGCTCAGGAGGAACATGGCCCATAAGTCAGCTGTGACTCGATGGCCCTTTCCAAACACAAGTGTTTGCTTCGGCTGTCATGGTGACCCTAACCCAACAGCCTTGGGAACCCTAGACAAGGTCATGGGAGGACTTATACTTTGAACACAGATTTTGCATTTGTTAATATTACATAACTTAGGGAGCTTTTAAAACATATACTCAATATAGGTTTTGTTTGTACTAAAGAACAAGTGCTGGGTCTCACCTCATAATAAGGCAGGGTTACATATAATGGAAGAGGAGGAGATTGGATTTATACCCCACCCTTCACTTGGAGTCTCAGAGCAGCTTACAAACTCCTTCCCCTCCCCCTCCCCACAACAGGCACCCTGAGAGAGCTCTTGACAGAAACTGCTCTTTTTTCAAGAACAGCTCTGACAGAACTATGGCTTGCCCAAGGTCATCCAGCAGGTGCCAGTGGAGGAGTGGGGAATCAAACCCGGTTTTCCCAGATTAGAATCTGTGCACTTAACCACGACACCAAATGGAGTCCTGCTTCAGCCCAAAATGCTTGCGTCTGTGCCTACAGCAAGGCTACAGGCCAACCATCAGAGAACCTGCTGTTGGTGGCAGCTAATACTTATTCCATTGCTCAATGGCTCTATGTCCAGCTCTAAGAGACCAGCTGAGCTCGGAGCAGGAGAGAGAGCTGTGAGAGAGGTGAGTGGGTTTCTTTTAATTGCTTTCAGCTGAGAGAATTCAGCTAAGGATATTTTGTGGAAAAACTGTGTTTAGCAGTGTGTGGAAGCACTTAGAGTTCTTGCAGAGTCCTGGCTGCTTGAGTGTGGGAGAGGAACGGGCATTGTTTGACTGGGATTGCCTGTAATTGAGAGGAAGTGGAAGGGGCATTGTTTTGCCTGTGATTGAGTGCCTGGGTGAATTTGAATTTGAATAGCTGCTGCCTGACCTCTGTTGGGGGAGGCCTCTATTTAAGGAAGCACCTTGCCAGAGGCAGAGGAGACCAGCTGAGCTCGGAGCAGGAGCAGGAGCAGGAGAGAGAGCTGTGAGAGAGGTGAGTGGGTTTCTTTTAATTGCTTTCAGCTGAGAGAATTCAGCTAAGGATATTTTGTGGAAAAACTGTGTTTAGCAGTGTGTGGAAGCACTTAGAGTTCTTGCAGAGTCCTGGCTGATTGAGTGTGGGAGAGGAACGGGCATTGTTTGACTGGGATTGCCTGTAATTGAGAGGAAGTGGAAGGGGCATTGTTTTGCCTGTGATTGAGTGCCTGGGTGAATTGGAATTTGAATAGCTGCTGCCTGACCTCTGCTGGGGGAGGCCTCTATTTAAGGAAGCACCTTGCCAGAGGCAGAGGAGACCAGCTGAGCTCTGAGCAGGAGCAGGAGAGAGAGCTGTGAGAGAGGTGAGTGGGTTTCTTTTACTTGCTTTCAGCTGAGAGAATTCAGCTAAGGATATTTTGTGGGAAAACTGTGTTTAGCAGTGTGTGGAAGCACTTAGAGTTCTTGCAGAGTCCTGGCTGATTGAGTGTGGGAGAGGAACGGGCATTGTTTGACTGGGATTGCCTGTAATTGAGAGGAAGTGGAAGGGGCATTGTTTTGCCTGTGATTGAGTGCCTGGGTGAATTTGAATTTGAATAGCTGCTGCCTGACCTCTGCTGGGGGAGGCCTCTATTTAAGGAAGCACCTTGGCAGAGGCACGAGCCTCTGGCACGAGCCGAAGGGTGAGCTAAAGGGCTCTTTGCCTGTGGCTCTTAGCCTAGGGACTCTTAGACTAGGGGCGCTGTAAGAAGCCCAAAAAGAGCCAGAAAGACAAGGCCCTAGGCTCTTTGTCTTTCCCGTAAAATAATTTGACTTGATAACAAAACCCACATAAATACCAAGGGTTTAAAAGGGGGATTATATTTATTTATTTTAAAAGAATTATGAAGCCAGAATGCCAGCAGGGGGTTGGGGGCTATCCAGTGTTTTGCACGGAGTGTCACATGTATGACTATCTGCCCACTGGGCAGAAGTCTTGGGTGTGTCCTCGGTGCAAGGAGCTCCTGGTTCTCAGGGAACGTGTGTGCTCCCTTGAGGCCAAGGTGGCTGACCTGGAGAAGCAGAGACAGTCAGCTAGGCACACAGAAAAGACTCTCGGGGACTTGTTAGCTTCGTCCCACTCTGGATCTGGCAGCCCCGCTGCTGTCAGGGAGCATGAGGGTCTAGGGGAAACAGGGCACCATGCTGAGGATAAGGGGAATGTGCCCTCAGAAGGGACCTCTTCCCCAGCTGGTGAGCGGCTCTCCTTTTGCACCAAGGAACCATCCCTGAGCAGGGTGGGAGGGGGGCTCTTGGTAGTGGGTGATTCGATCCTTAGGCAGGTAGACAGCTGGGTGGCGAACCCGCGTACTGACCGTATGGTGACTTGCCTGCCTGGTGCGAAGGTAGCGGACATTACGCGTGTTTTAGATAGGCTGGTAGATAGTGCTGGGGAGGAGCCAGTGGTCGTGGTGCATGTCGGCACCAACGATGTGGGGAAATGCAGTCGTGAGGTCCTGGAGGAGAAATTTAGGCTGCTGGGCAGGAAACTTAGGTCCAGGACCTCCAAGGTAGCCTTCTCAGAAGTGTTACCTGTTCCACGCGCAGGGCCGGAGAGACAGGCAGAGATCAGGAGTCTCAATGCGTGGATGAGACGATGGTGTAGGGGGGAAGGGTTCAGGTTTGTTAGGCACTGGGATACTTTTTGGAACAAGAGGGAGCTGTACAGGCGAGACGGTCTCCACTTGTCCCGAGAAGGAACCAGGCTGCTGGCACTTAAAATCAAAAAGGTGGCAGAGCAGCTTTTAAACTGAATATTGGGGGAAAGCCGACAGGAGATGAAAAGTCTCTGGTTCGGGTTGGCTCATCTGAGAGAGGTGAGGGGGTACCGGTTGCTTTTCTACAGGGAGGTGGATTGAAATTGTCCACAGAGGCCATGGCTGGTGACATGGACTGCCGGACAACGACTCGAGATAGCAAGAGGAAGGATGCAGGCTTAACTTGTAAGGGAAATTACAGCTGTTTCTATACAAATGCTAGAAGTGTCCGAGGTAAAATCGGGGAGTTGGAGTGCTTGGTGTCGGAGGGAAAAATAGACATTGTGGGTATTTCTGAAACTTGGTGGGATGAGGAAAATCAGTGGGACACAGTGATTCCCGGTTATATATTATATCGGAAGGATAGGGGGGGAAGGGTTGGAGGTGGGGTAGCTCTGTATGTCAGAGAGGGTATAAAGTCTAGAAAGATTGAGAGGCTAAGTGAATTGGATTCGCTTCTGGAAGTTCTATGGGTTGAAATAGGGGGGCCAAAAGGAAACTTAACACTGGGAGTTTGTTATCGCCCACCAGATCAAAAGATAGAGGAGGATTATAAAATGATGAATGCCTTAAAGATAGCAACTAGACAAAAACACTGTGTAATAATAGGTGATTTTAACTACCCACACATTGATTGGGTCAATATGTGTTCTAGTCGGGAAAAAGAGATTGAGTTTCTAGACACTCTAAATGACTGTGCTATGGAGCAGATGGTCACGGAACCTACCAGGGGAGAGGCGATCCTTGATTTGGTCCTAAGTAACACTCAAGACCTGGTGAGAGATGTAAAAGTGATTGCACCGCTTGGAAACAGTGATCATAATGTTGTTGAGTTCATCATTTGTACAAATAGAGAATTGGCCAAAAAGACTCACACAACCATTTTTAACTTTAAAAGGGGTAATTTCTCTGATATGAGGGGACACGTGGGGAGGAAACTGAAAGGAAAAGTAGAAAGGGTCAAAACAATTGGGGAAGCTTGGGATCTATTTAAAACTACGATCCTAGAAGCTCAAAAAATATATATTCCGCAGGTTAGGAAAGGCACAAACAGGTATAGGAAAAAGCCTGCATGGTTAACAAACAGAGTAATGGAGGCTGTAAAAAGTAAAAAGAATTCCTTTAAGCAGTGGAAAGCTAGTCACAGTGAGGCTGATAAAACGGAACACAGGCTATGGCAAATAAAATGCAAGTCTGAGGTCAGGCAGGCAAAAAGGGAATATGAGGAGCATATAGCAAAAAACGTAAAAACCAACAATAAAACTTTCTTCAAATACATTAGAAACAGGAAACCAGCCAGGGAGGCAGTGGGGCCCTTGGACGACCAAGGGGTAAAAGGAGTATTGAAGGATGATAGGGAAATGGCTGAGAAGCTAAATGCATTTTTTGCCTCCGTCTTCACTGTGGAAGATGAGAAGTGCTTGCCCACTCCAGAACCACTGATTTCAGGAGGGGTGTTGGAAGACCTGAGTCAGATTGAGGTGATGAGAGAGGAGGTCCTAAAACTGATAGACAACTTAAAAACTGAAAAATCACCAGGCCCAGATGGCATACATCCGAGAGTTCTGAAAGAACTCAAATGTGAACTTGTAGATCTCCTGACAAAGATATGTAATCTTTCCTTAAAATCTGCCTCCATTCCTGAGGATTGGAAGGTAGCTAATGTCACTCCCATCTTTAAAAAGGGTTCCAGAGGAGATCCGGGAAATTACAGGCCAGTCAGTCTGACGTCGATACCGGGTAAATTGGTGGAAACCATTATTAAGGAAAGAATTAGTAGGCACATAGATGAACAAAACCTATTGAGGCAGACTCAGCACGGTTTCTGTAAGGGAAGATCTTGTCTCACTAACCTGTTAGTGTTCTTTGAGGGGGTGAACAAACATGTGGACAAGGGGGATCCAATAGATATTATTTACCTTGACTTCCAGAAAGCTTTTGATAAAGTTCCTCATCAAAGGCTCCTAAGTAAGCTCAAAAATCATGGGATAGAAGGACAAGTCCTTTTATGGATCAAAAACTGGCTAGTTCATAGAAAACAGAGAGTGAGTGTAGGTGGGCAATTTTCTCAGTGGAGGGTGGTAAGCAGTGGGGTACCGCAGGGATCAGTACTTGGTCCACTGCTTTTTAACTTGTTCATTAATGATTTGGAGATGGGAGTAAGCAGTGAAGTGGCTAAATTTGCGGATGATACAAAGTTGTTCAGGGTGGTGAAAACCAGTGAGGATTGTGAGGCACTCCAAGGGGATCTGTCAAGGATGGGCGAGTGGGCGTCAACATGGCAAATGGGGTTCAATGTGGCCAAGTGCAAGGTGATGCACATTGGAGCCAAAAATCCTAAATATAAATACACATTGATGGGGTCTGAACTGGCAGAGACTGAGCAAGAGAGAGATCTTGGAGTTGTAGTGGATAACTCACTGAAAATGTCGAGACAGTGTGTGACTGCAATAAAGAAGGCCAATGCTATGCTGGGGATTATTAGGAAGGGTATTGAAAACAGATCAGCCAATATAATAATGCCCCTATATAAATCAATGGTGAGACCTCATTTGGAATACTGTGTGCAGTTCTGGGCACCACACCTTAAAAAGGATATTATAGCTTTGGAAAAAGTGCAGAAAAGGGCAACTCGAATGATAAAAGGGTTGGAACACTTTCCCTATGAGGAAAGGTTAAAGCGCTTAGGGCTCTTTAGCTTGGAGAAAAGACGACTGAGGGGTGACATGATCGAGGTTTATAAGATTATGCATGGGAAAGAGCAGGTAAAGAAAGAGGTACTTTTCTCCCTTTCTCACAATACAAGAACTCGTGGGCACTCCATGAAACTGCAGAGCGGTCGGGTTAGAACGGATAAAAGGAAGTACTTCTTCACCCAAAGAGTGATTAACACATGGAATTCACTGCCACAGGAAGTGGTGGGTGCTACAAGCATGGACGGCTTCAAAAGGGAATTAGATAAGCATATGGAGCAGAGGTCCATCAGTGGCTATTAGCCACAAGGTATAGCTAGGGGCTCTGGGGCAAGTGATGCTCTGTCTTCTTGGTGCTTGGGGGGGGGGGTCAACAGTGGGAGGGCTTCTAATGTCCTGGCCCCACTGCTGGACCTCCTGATGGCACTGGTATTTTTGGCCACTGTGTGACACAGAGTGTTGGACTGGATGGGCCTTTGGCCTGATCCAACATTGGCGTCTCTTATGTTCTTATGTCATGAAAAGTGTTAAAAGAAGCGACTGCTCACATGAGTGCCTGAGCCCAGGCTAGGGTGATCTTGTCAGATCTTAGCTGGGCCGTGGTCGGTCGTCGGATGAGAGTCCACCAAGGAAGACCAGGGTTGCTACGCAAAAGCAGGCAACGTTGCCAGCCACCCGTGTTTGTCCCTTGCCCTGAAAACCCTGTGCATCAAGACCCACAAATTGCAGTCAAAATGGGTGTGTAGTTGTAAGAGTTGTGGAGGCTTCCCCCAATTAATGCAGGATTTTGGGTGTGTTAAAAGAATAACCTTTAAAAAGACAGTTTCTTCCACAGAAGATTTCCCCTCTTTGGAGCACCTTTTTCCTTTTTTTGCTGTCAAGTCACAGCTGACTTATTCAGGGGTCATTTTGTAGAAAAAGAGGTGCAGGTGCTCATTAGCATAACTCATTAGCATAACTTATTTGCATATGCCACACCCCCTGACATCACTGGAAATGTGTCAGAAGGCAACACCCAC